>NC_056741.1:298878915-298936415 GCF_019279795.1 Protopterus annectens | reverse complement strand
GAGGGCTGTCCTGACTGTTGTCTGGGGAAAACAAGGGAAAAATGGGGAAAATATTTAAAATATGCATAATCTAAAGCACTACTGGTGATTCCCTGCTGGGTGAGGAAAGTAAACCTATATTTTCTTGTCTGTGAGTGATAAAGCTGCTTTCTGTTTTACATGCTCCATTTTGTTTTCTCTTTAAAGAAATCTTCTTGGCCTGGTGTTGTTGTTCTATGTGAGAGATAAACACTTAAGTTAACTAGGCTGCACATTCCACATGTTTTTTTCCACTGGTTAAATTGTTTGAGTGATACTTAAATACACAGTGAATTTCTGGACATTTGTCTTATTTCTGAAAAGATTTTAAGCTTGTGTATATTTAAGCCCTGCTGGTGATTCCCTGCTGGGTGAGGAAACTAAACCTATATTTTCTTGTTTGTGAATGATAATGCTACTTTATGTTTCACCTGCTCCATTTTCTTTTTTGTTTTAAGAAATCTGCAGTAGTAGTGTGTTTTACACTCTAGCAAGCACTTGTTATTACATAAAGAGGTCAGTGGAGTTTTAACATAGTGGACTGGGAGGTAGTCTGGTCTGTTTAGGTTGGGGGAACACTTGAGATTTCTGCATGTATTTTTACTGACTGGAGGACTTATTAATCAGCTTATCTTATTTTTAGTACATTTATAAATTCTGTACAAATGAGTGGCACTTGGCTCATTTATACAAAGTAAAGACTTTTTTTGAATAATCACACTTTTATAAGCTGTTTAAAGTACACTGGTGTATCCATATCTTTAAGTTTGTTTGTGGTAGCATTTCATATCTTTTAATTTTGTTTGTATTCACATTTTACTCTGGACACTCCTTTTAACATGCTTTTATATTAGGAGAACTGGGATTATTCATCTAGTGGTAGTAGGTGTTTACTGAGCTGGGAAGCACACAAAAGGGCTTTATGTATATTTTTGCACTTCTCTTATATAATGTGAATGTAATTTAGAAGTTAAAATAAAACTTATTGTCTGCTCCTGCTTTAAGTAGTTAATTGCACTTCATTGCATTGCATTGTATCTGTTTGTTGTAGGGCTGCTGTAGGTAGTTTGTGTGATTTTGTTAGACTTGGGTTCCAAACCAGCTATTCTACATTAAGAATGTGTTTTTCTGTACCCTTGTGGCAGTAGTATCCTGATCTAACATGTCTTGAGAAGAGGATTGCTGGTGGAAGGCTTACTGTGTGTCTTCCTGATTGTTTCTTAGCTTAAAACTTATTTCTCTTTACTCATATTTAAGCCTCATGTTTGTGTGGTGCTGCTTTTTGTACAGTAGTGGTTAGCAGCACCCATGTATAGAAGAAAAAACGAAACTTAGAAAAACAAAAAATGAAGTGAAAAAGTCACCAAACACCAGTTTATTCCAAATGTTGAGCACTTTCATAAGAACAATGTCAAACTTCTGACTTCTGGGTTCTGAAGAAGTTTGACATTGTTCTTATGAAAGCGCTCAACATTTGGAATAAACTGGTGCTTGGTGACATTTTTCGCTTCATTTTGTGTTTTTCTACCCTTGTATAGATGCAAAAGCCTACAACCTTGTTTTTTTTTCCTTAAACAGCTGTCAGTGAACCATCCCAAGCTTTTCTGCCTCTCTAGCAGCAACTCAGTTGCGCATTGAGCACAATTGCCTTATTGATAAGCCTTGGTCTGCACACAGTATAGGTCCCTCTTGTAGTCTTGGTGCTACCAGCACTATCCTGTCAGATTAACCCATTACCTTCACAGCAAAAAATACAGTAAGAGCCTGTTATCATGGATGGGCAGTTTTCCATCATCTCTCTGGACAGCCTGATAGACATGGGCATCCTGAGGCAATGTAGCAATTGTCTCATGTATACTGACAACCACTTACTCCTGAAACAAATACTTTATGTAAGAGATGTAGTTACAGTATGAAATTGGAGGCATGACTCTCACATAAGGACAAAATGAATGCCAAACAGGTTGTCAGCATACACATACTTCCCACACTAAATAAGGACATAACACATAAACTCACATATGTGGAGGGACTCACTAGTAACTTACCAAAAGATTAGAGGCCTCCCAAAAGGAAATCACCTACACATATAACAATGCAAACAACAACTACAGCATATAAAAACACATACATCAGTTTCTCAACAAATAAGCCCATAGGGTGTAACACTTCAAAAATTAATGTATTGGTCAAAGGTGACTCCATTGTGAGACACATGGATGTTCTCCTCACCCAGTTGGAAAAGGAGCAGGTTACGGTTAGCTGCCTGTCAGTTGCCAGGATCCATCAAGTCACTCAAGCACTCAAGTCACTCAACACAAGTACTGGTATGACTCTGTTATAGTCCATGTGGGGGTGAATGACTTGAGACTTACCTCAATGGAATATACGAAGACAGACATGACTGAGCTCTCAGATTATGTGTCACAGGCAGGTATAAGTCTAGCCTTGAGCAGAATTCTACCTTCTCTGTACAGCTGGCTTAGCTTCTGGTGTCAGCCCAAGGGGATCCAATATCGGTCAGCCTGGGAAGACATGGTTGACAGGCCACTCTACGTTTCCAGAGATAGTCTGTACTTGTCTCCTCTAGGCTTTAAGATACTGGCAAAGGCATTTGCCACCCGTATTGTCCTTTTTTTTAGGCAGTGTCAAAATAACGAACCTCTCAACATGACAAAATCCTCTCTAGAGAAATTCAAGGTACTTCGGCTTAATGCTAGGAGTCTAAACAAGAAAGATGCTGATGTCTGTGCAGTCACGGAGACATGGTTCAAAGGTGCGGAAAGTACCCGGTCATGCATGGCTACAATGCATTGAAAGTCCCTTTATAAATACTCCATAGCCTATGCTTGGAATTTACTTCCTCTCAATATAAGAAGCACTCCTCAAAAATACTTGTTCAAACAAGAACTTAAACTTTATCTACAAAAGACGTGGTCCTGCTCTTGTCAATCCCCCACTTGACTTATTCTCCCTTCTTATCTACAGCGTTTCTGTTTCCTCATATACCCTACAACTTCTGTTACTTTCCCTCTTTTTCCTATTTTTCAATGCACCAAAAAAAAAAAAATAATAATAATAGGTTCTTTTATTACTACTGCCTCTTTGTACATTGGAATGACCTCATGTATGGTATTCCACTGAATTTTCTACTGTCTTTTTTTAATATGTAATATGTATAGATTTGTTACCTGTTAATAAACTTATGTTATGTCATGCTATTACTTGCTAGCAGACTTATATTACCTGTTGATTTTATCTTGTAACTTTTATAATTGTTAATTTTCTGGAGCTTTTCTCCTTGGGTCTCCACTGAAAATGGGCTCCTGACTCAGCTGGACTTACCCGGTTAACAAACGCCAATAAATAAATAAATAAATAAAAAAAATAAAATAAAAAATAAATAAATAAATAAATAAATGAATGTGTCCAGATGACAAACTGAAAGTGAACGAACCAAAGGAAGAAGTATATCCATCTTCATTAAGGATAAGTGCACCTCGAGACTAGTCAAACTGTATGACTCTCTTGAGCTACTCAATCTTCAATTAACTACAGGCAAAGCCACCTACCACATCATAGCTAGCTATAGGCTCCCCACCATGAAACAGTAAAAGCATACCACAAACCTGGACTTAATGGAGTCACTTACCGTACAGCCCAACACCTTAGTCATGGGTTATTTTAATCATCCTGTCTCAGTGGTTCTTCAACTTTGTCGATGCAAATGCTCTGGAAGAGCTGGTCAGCACACCCACAATAGCATCAAATGTCCTGGACATAGTACTCATTAACATTGGAGAGCATTGGAGTAACCCCTCCCCCATCATTGTGATGTCTTCTCTGGTAATATCAGACCATAAATCAGACTACTTTCCAAGAACAAGAGAGACCTGACTTAGCAGAGGAAGAAATACCTCTGTAGCTCCCTCCAAAGCTAAATACAAATCAAAAATAGCCTTCCTAGCTAAGGATACTCACAAGGCATTTTTTAACTACATCTGAAATTTAAGGGAAATACCCAGCTGTGCACTGAACTGGTTAGGGATGGCTCCACCCATGCCACCCATACTCATCCGGGGTAATAGCCAACCTGCTAGCTGACAGATTTGGAGAAAACTTCACTCCACTCCTGTCCTCTGCAGTCATCCCTAAAGTATACTTGCCACCATTCCTCACCTTATTATCTCTAGAGAGCAGGTCACCTCTGTGCTCTCCAAGGCCAAAAAAATGGCATGAATGGGACCAGACAACATCTCAGGTTGCCTTTTAAACAATTTAAAACATGACCTAGCAGACCCACATGGATCCCTGTTTAACCCCATCCTGAGAATGGCTATTTTCTGGCAGAATGGAGGACAGCAATAGTAATCTCTCTGCACAAAGGGGGACCATCAGCTGACTCTGGGAATTATAGGTCCATAAGCTTGACTAGCCTCATCTGCAGGGCCGTGGAAATAATCATTATGGACCTTATTAACAAGGACATAAGTAATCTCCAAACTCTGGACCCAGCTTAGTTTGGATTCATTAAAGGAGGATCATGCCTGTTAAACATGACTGGCTTCTTCAAGAAAGTCTCCAAGGCCCTGGATGAGGAAAAGACAGTGCATACCACCTATCTTGACCTAGCCAAGGCATTTGACACAATTCCCAGCTCAAGTATTATAGAGAAAGTCTCCCATTTGGGAAAATAACCCCTATATTACTAGATGGGTAGCCAACTGGCTCATGATAGGATACATACTGTCAAAATGGGTGACTTCACCTCTAG
The DNA here is from genome assembly GCF_019279795.1 of Protopterus annectens. Taxonomy (NCBI): domain Eukaryota; kingdom Metazoa; phylum Chordata; order Ceratodontiformes; family Protopteridae; genus Protopterus; species Protopterus annectens. The sequence goes on along the minus strand of NC_056741.1, from coordinate 298,931,623 downwards.
CAGTAGACCAGCCACCAGTGGCATACCACAGGGTTCTGTGCTAGACTCCTTACTTTTCATAATATATTTCTCATAAGTCCAGGAAAACCTGGATAGCCTTTTACTGACCAAGTTCATTAATGATTGCAAATTGGGATCGAGCACTGAGTCCCCAATGATATTAATATACTGTAGACAGGGTTAATGCAGACAAATGATTGGTGCCAAAGCCGCAGATTAAAGCTAAATGTAAACAAAATGCATTGTTATTCCATTTGGTAAAGTTGACTTTCTTGCTAATTACAGTATAGAAAGTATCCCTCTAAGTGCAGACCCAGTGGTACATCATCTGGGTACTCAGGTTGATAGCAATCTGAGCTTTGACCACCACATATCTAAAGTAGTAAGGAAATCCTTATAGTATCTTATAAGTAATCCTTATGGCATCTTATAAGTAAAGGCATCACATTTAGATCTAAGGATATTATAATTACATTATACTTGGCCCTCATCACACCAATAATTGAGTACAATGCTCCCTTTTGCATGTACCTCGCCAGACACCTGCAATAACTGGAGACACCTCAGAGAATTCTCACCAAGAAATTACAGGGTACACTAAACAAGTCTTATGTAGAAAGAATGAAAGACCTGTCACTGTATTCTGTCTCCTACAGGTTGCTAAGGAGTGACCTGTGCCTGGCTTACAGGGCAGTCTCTGACCTGGCCCTGATGGAAATGCTACACATTGTAAATCAAACTGCAGGAGGGTCAATCACTCCAGGGATCTTAGCCTAGCCTCTGACATGACTAGGTCGTGCTGGAGAGATAGATACATCTCTCAGAGACTGCCACTTCTATGGAACAAGCTTCCAATTCATGTGAAACAGAATCCCTCTCTGACCCTCTTCTATTGCAACTTAGACCAATGGCTGGGTGACAGGCAAATTCACATTTTTAATTTCTCCAAGTCTTTTGGATTTCTAATACCATGACGGGAATGAACCCCATTCCATAGTCAAAGTACGATTAAAGTTCATAAATTAGTATTGTTTCACTCTTTGATGTCAGCCAAAAGTGCTCTTCACAGCACCCACATTGTGCCCAGTAATGACTTATTCTGCAATTCGTACTGTATTTTATGACTTTGTGTCTCTCTGTATGCAAGACACTGTAGTCACTGGGTGTGGCGATTTCAGTGATCAATGCTACTTTTGTCTTCTTTTCTTGGACCACTATATCCAATTTTCTAGCATCTATCTTTTGAACTGTTGGCATTGGGTGATCCCATGTGATATAAATGTCATCATTTTTATGATTCTTTATGGCTCATGTTTCTAGTGTTTTTTAGCCACTTTGATACCATGGTTTGCGCAATCTCCAGTGTAACAGTCTCCCCACATTATTATGCCTTTCAGTATACAGTCCCTCTGCCATTAGTGCGTCGCAACCAGCAACAAGGTGTGTGACTGTTTCTAATTTGGTTTTACAAAACCTACATATGTCTGTTTCTCCCACAAGTTCAATGGACTTTGTAAACCAATGTGTACGTAGCCCACTGTCTTGGACTGCTAATATTAACCTTTCATTTCTTGGTTTGAATTCTCTTCTCCTTGACCATTCCTGTATTTGTTCTTGAGCAACATCAGGCTCTTCAAGACGTTTTTTATACTTGCAACTATATGTTTTTTCCACATTTCTTGTCTTCTCATCTGGTCCTTCACCTTATATTTGTTCTTTTGTTTTTTTTTTTTTTTTTTTTTTTGCACATTCAGTTGCTGCCTTGTTTTTATCCACCTCTGGTTTTATTTCCATTCCTGCTTGACGTCAATATGCTTCTGCTAAATTAAGCAGAGACGTCATCTTAGATTTATTCTCCTCATGTTTCAAAACTTTCACCACATTTGGATCTTGTGAGGTCAGTAAATATGTGTGGAGTCCCATGATTGCAGATCTATACCTGTAATCAGTTTCAAGGAGGCCCATCCCTCCTTTGGAACTGGGAATATATAATCTTGGTATACACTGATTTTTATAAATCATTTGGTAAGCATGAAGAATCCTTCTTGTTTTAATATCCATCTATCCAACCCTTTTTGGGACCAGTCAGTTACTCCAAAACTATAAGTTAGGACAGGAAGTACAAACTGATTTATGGCTTGGATCCTGTTCCTAGATGTCAGTGCTGTTTTTAGGATTAATTTAAGTCTTCTAAAGTACTCCTTGCTGAGTTTTATTTGCATTTGTTCATGTTTTATTGTTGATCATTCATTAATTCCCAAGTATTTATACACTCCCTCTTGCTCAAGTTCTTTTATATCACATTCTTGTCCCAAACTGATGTTTTCCTGGTGCTGCAGTTTTCCTTTTTTAAAGATTGCTTTTGCACATTTATCAAGACCTAATGACATTCCAGTATCATCTAAAAAAGTTTTGACAACCTGCAGCTGTGCTTCCAGTTCCTCATCTGATGAGCTATACAGTTTTAAATCATCGACAAAGAGAAGATGAGAAGTCATTAGACAGTGGGCCGGATTCACGAAGGCTTGCACGGAGTCTAAGAGTAGAGTAAGACTCCAGCCAGCCAACATGTCTGCCGAGCGATCCAGGAACAGCCGGCAGAGGTGTGCAAGAGAGCTCCTAAAACGACTCTTGCACGGACAGTGTTAGTTTATGCAAATTACCTCATTTGCTGCAGAAAGCTATGCAAATGAGGTAAATTTATGATCCAAGAAACACTAACCTGTCCGAGTAAGAGTAGTGTTATTTGTAGAAATGTATTCGGTTGGCAACTGAGTACCGTTCTGCAAATAGCAAAACGGAGCTGTGACAGCTCCAAATAAAGGATGCATCCAGTTGAGGAAGCATGCCAATGGCCAAATATATGGCCATTGGCATTTTTATCTGTTGCAAAATAATAAAAAAAATGTTTTCCTCGATCTCTGATGTTTAAGCGTAGCGCAGCACCACACAAACATGTGGCGCTCTAAAAACCAGAAAAACAAAAAATAAAAGCCACAAATAGGGATTTTATTCAAAATATTAATCTGCCATGTGGGTGAATGGCAGGCTGAAGACAACATGGCTACTGAGTAGTGGTTGCTAAGGGGGGAAGCTCAGTCTGAGAGATGTAACCAAGCATTAGTAGGCAATCCTATGCAAATGAGTATAAGGATAGTGAATCCCAATTTTCCCTGCCATGTGAACCATGTCCCTAGAGTGTAAGAGTAGGATTAGGGGAGTAACAGAATAGTAGATAGGAGACATCATGAGGGGGTATGTATCAAAAAGACTTGAAGTTTATTGGAGCACAGTGGCATGTGTTTGTTGTGAGTTACTCAGGACTGGAAGAGGTGTGTCTACAGATGTCTAAACTGAAACCCAGAAACCGAAGGTGTACGCCGTGGCTATCACTAAAGTTTCTTGCAAAGCTGCTTACACTGTGAACGCGTGTGTGCACGCCTGTAAACCTGTCTACGCCAGTGTGTGCATGTGTGCACCCATGTAAGCCTGTGTAAGGCTGTCTAAGCATGTATGCACAAATGTGCACCCGCCTAAGCCTGTGTAAGCTTGTATAAGCCTGTGTGCATGTGTGTGCGCATGTGTGCGCGTGTTTGTGCTTGTTTGTGTGGCACTGTCCCCTGTGGAAACAGAAATGGGAAAATGAAGGAAAAGAAGTAGTAGGAAGTTAACCAAGGAGAACTAGCAGAGCTACCAGGTGAAATCAATCAGAATCAGGCAATTACACAGGCAGTACACTAGCCCCGCCCAGCCCAGCACTTAAAACTCTGCAAACAACATTCCCCCATGTGTTTCTCAGAAACACTACAGCACTGCAGTCTACAAAGAGAAGTAAAAACTTAAAAAGCTTAACTGAGACAAAAAATGTTAGGGGCTGCCATTGCTATTATAAGGCGACATGTGCAAGATGCTGAGGGTGGTGCCATTGTGAATGCTGCTGAGCAACTCACAGTGAGGAGACGGAGAAGAGTGTACAGACCCAGGGTAACCTACCAGGGGCTACATGAGCTGGAGATAGTGGAGTGTTATAGAGTGGACACAGAGCTCCTGCAGCAATTTGTTGAGCTGTGCAGGCCACACCTCACACACAGAACCAACAGAGGGGAACCCATCCCAGTGGAAACCAAGGTATGTGTTGGCCTAAGAATACTAGCAACAGGTACCTTCCAGAGACCAACTGGTGATATGATGGGGATTTCACAGGCATCAGCATCCAGGGTACTGCACCAGTTCCTGAATGTCATGTCAGCACATGTCGGTGATCATGTATATTTCCCCAATTCCCATGAGGTATTGGCCAGCAATATGCTCTCTTCCATCAAATAGCGGAATACCCTGAGGTAGTAGGTGCAATTGACTGCATGCACATACACATCAAAGCACCAGCTGGTGAGCGGGGTAGGGCCTACATCAACTGCAAGGGCATCCACTCCATCAACTGCCAGGTCGTGTGTGATGCCCAGGGCATAATACTGAATGTGTGTGCTGGCTGCCCTGGAAGCTACCACGATTCCTATATCTGGCATCTGTCGCAGCTGTACCAGAAATTTGCCAATGGGGACATCCCTGACGGTCACCTAGTGGGGGATGCTGGATACGCACTGGAGCCGTGGCTGATGACACCCATCAGAAATGCACACACACCTGAACAAGAACTCCATAATGAGGCACATGCACAAACACAAAATGTAATCGAGCGTCTGTTTGGGATGCTCAAGTCACGGTTCCGGTGCCTTTACACATCTGGTGGAGCCTTGCAGTACTCACAAACTACATGTACCCAGATTGTCATGGTATGTGCCATGCTATACAATATGATCCTGCGAAAACAGCTGCAGCAGGAACAGCATGGGGCAGGGCCAAACAGCCCCCCACCATTGCCAAGGCCTGCACAGGCACAGCGTGACTCAGGGGAGGAACAACCTGAGCCTGCTCCAGTAGGCAGAAGGAGGCATGCTCAGTATGCCTTTTCCTTGGTAAAGAGGCAATGCATAGCACATACACTGGCTCAGTAGGAACCCTGGAAATTATACCTCCTTTTGACTCGCACATAAAATAAAAGGGATGCCTAACTTGACACTACCTGTTTCCAAGCATGTATAGGGAGTGTAGTATGTGCATCCAACATATGCAGCCCTGCAGCACCACCTGAGGTATGATTGCCATGTTTTAAGCAATATAAAGCAGTGCTAAGCAGCTTTTACCAATATCTAGTCTATGTAAACAAAATTGCTCGTGCTAACTAGCGCAAAGTCGGGCAACGTTGAGCAATGTTGGACAAGGTTGGGCAAAGTTGAGCAAAGTCAGTTAAACATGCTCATATCTGCTTTACTGTTCCTTAAGCAGTCTGGTCTGCCCAGCATGAAAATAAAAAGCAGTGACAGGGCTCAAACCCAGAATACTGTGCATTATAGTCCACAGTACTGAACTACTAAGCCATGATAGCATTTCAGTGGCACAGACACACACAGCAGGACAATTGTACACTAATGCAAACACAAAGAAATGCTGTATCATGCCCCTAAAGAGGCAAATGGGTAACCTCCCCCACATGCCTATGCAGACAGAGAACATCAGGCCAGGTGGTGTGATGTGGGTTGTGTAGGCTATGAAGTCGCAATCTAATATACGTGACATTGGATACTGAGATCTGTAGTACAGTAGTATGCCTCAAGCCAGTACGATAGGCAACAGTACAGACTGAAATGGTGTTCTGTACGTAGCAGTGCAGGCATAGCAAATGTGTATAAGTGTCAGGTGAAACCCACATCCTATGTACACCCACAGTAACAATCAGGTGTGCCCCCGGGTAGAAATGTACAAAGAATAGCTGTCCCCCCTGTATGTAGAAATGTTGATAAGTCTATGCAAAGTGTCTCATGGAAGCCCTGCAGACACAGCATGATCCCTGTTGATCTATGACACAAAGGTGAGCCCTGCTGTAAAAATACAACTTGATTTTCCATACACAAATAGTATAAATGTCTATACCGGGCATGCTCACACACTCCAACAAATGTAGTGGATTTCATTCAGCATCACACTGAAAGGTCATACTGGGCATGCTCACACACTTAGGCTAAATACAGATGTGATAATAAGGGATCTATGAACAAATGTGGATAGTCATCTCTACTTCCAGAAACACATTCACAAAGTGGTCAGAAAATCATGCTATGTGTTCACACAAACTGCCAAGGTCTGTGCATGTAGGTCAAAGGAGGTTCCCACTACTCAGCAGTCATCAGACCTGTCAGAGAGTACCACAACACACTTGCAATGAATCTGACTAGGCATGTTCAGCAGCTAGAAAGACCAATGAAGTACCTTAACAAGAGGATTACTGGCTTCAAATAGCTGCCCCATACAACAAGACTGAATGTAACCCAATCTGTACTCTGTTGCATACTGTCTAGTCAGGAGATCTCTGCCCAACAGACAGGTCCATGTCATGGTTACACTCAGATCTGTTCTGAGTTACAGCTCAATGGCACTAAATGTACAGAGCCAACTGATATTGCCAACATCCTGGCAGATAGGATCAGTGTTAACTTTACCCCCCTCTCACCCATGAAAGAGCACATCTCTATAATGGAAGACTGCAAAGTTGCTGTCATTATGGCTGCACAGGTAAAAAACACTCTCCAAAGCCAGTAATACAGCAGCCATGGGGCCAGATAACTTCCCCGGCTGTGTAGTATCTACTTCCCTGAAGTAAACATTAACATGGAAGGTCTGTGGCTGTTGAAGTTGCCAGAGGACTGCAAACTAGGAGCCATAATTGTAAACACTAAAGATGTGGACATCCTACAAAAGGGCCTCACTGAGACAGATGGCTGTTGTCAAAGCCATGGGCTCTAGCTCAATGCCAAAAGGTGCATTGTCATCCCCTTTGTTAAAAACTCTGTAGCCAAGAACTACAACGTAGGTGGTAGTATACTTCACACTGAAAGTGTGACAAGAGACCTTGGGTCACAGGTGGACAGTGGATACAACTGTGATAATCACATTCCCACAGTAGTCAGGAAACCCTCCTATGTGGCACACCTCATCACAAAATGTGTCTCATGCAGAATAGAAGAGGACATTGTTCCCCTCTACTCATCACTCACTAGAACTATAATAGAGTACAACGCCACTTCTGCTATGTACCTCACAAGACAACCACAACAACCGGAAAGCCTGCAGCAATACCTCACAAAGAGCATTAGCAGCCTGGTATACATGCCATACACAGACCATCTCATAATGCTCCATCCGTACTCCCTTGCATATCACCTACTCAGAGGTGTTCACTGCCTAACATACAAAGTTATATCAAACACAGAGCTGTTGGACATGCTCCACGTAAAACACTCACAATCCCTCTGACCTTTGGACCCAAAACCAAGAGTGAAATACAAAAGGAAGGGGTGCACCCATTTACCTTATGGATACTCACACTTTCAGGTTAGTGACACTGCATGAGGCCTTGGAGACCATGCAAGTGCAACTAACATTGGGCAAAGATGCTCATCAGATTGTAGCCTGCTACAGATCATGTATCTTGTCTCAGGAACTTCACTCAGTATTCCTGAGAACAGTGGAAAATACAAGGGTCCTGTCAAACACCATTATATGAGGAGATTACAACTACCCAAACATTGAGTGGGAGAATTACTCATGTACAACATCCTTTGCCCAATGTTTCCTAGAGTTTAAAAACTCTAACACCCTGGAACAGCTGGTCACCATGCCCATTACAGGTGACAACATACTGGACATGATCATCACCAACATGGGGTACCAGTGTTCCACAACAGAGATAAACCCCTCGCTGGTAATATCAGATCATAAAGTAATCACACTGGACATCCACATCCCGCCCCCCCACCCAGTCAGTGAAACCACTGTGAAGACATATTCCAAAGCAAACTGCACACTTCCCAAGACCAAAGTGGAACGTTCCAAAGACCTCTTGCTATAGGATAATGGTATACAATCTGCAGAATCATTTACAAGTGCATCCTATGAGCATCTGCAGGGATGCATGGAATGAGATAACACAAAGAAATCCAAGGTGCACTCCTCCAAAAATAAGACAACAATCAGGTGGTTGTTGCCCATAAATAAGTTAGACAACAGAAGGAGGAAACGAATACATGATAGAACCAACTTCACTAAAGGTAAGGCATCACTGATCATTATTAGGAAGAAAAAATGACCGCTCATAAAATAATCCAAGGACTGTTTCTAAAGACAAATAGCCAAGGAATGTAAGAATAACAACCACATAGCCTTCGGTAGCTATACCAGACATGTAGGTGTCAACTTCCAAATATGCTGTCAGCTACTGAAAAAGGAAAGAGATACACTGAACCAACATTAATTGCCCACAACCAGGGGGACAAGTTCAGTGTAAACTCCCCCCATCACCCCCAAATGGCCCTGTGTCCATCACAGAAGGATGCAGAGCCCCAGACATCATGGACATGCAGGTAAAGACAGCCCTCTCCAAAGCTAAGAACACAGCATCAATGGGACTGGATGGTGTCCCAGGCTACGAACCACACTAGGCCCAAAAGGAACTACACACTCACCTACATACACTGTCCAGACTCAAGCGTACCACAGGCTATGTACCCAAAGAATGGCATACACTAACAGTCATCCAGCTCCACAAAGGGGGTGCCACAACAGAACCTGGAAACTATTGCCCTATATGTCTACTCAGCCTGGTCTACAAAGCTATTGAGCAAATTGTTATGGAACCCATAAACAGAGATATTGGAGACCTCCATACACTGGACTCTACACATCTCCGCCTTGTTAAAGGCAGATCCTGTCTCTTACACCTAGTTGACTTATGTCAAACAGTTACCAAGGACATAGATGGAGGTGAAAGTAGTCCACAAAGCCCACCTGGACCTCACTAAGGACTTTCTACACCATTCCCCACTCTGTCATCATGGACATGCGTACCAGCTTGAACATAAACAACTATGTCACAGGATGGGTGGCCAAGTGGCTCACAGATCAAACACACATGTTCAGAGTTGTGGGTGCTATGTCCGACTTTAAGCCAGTCACAAATGACATCCCACAGGTGTTGGTCCTGGGACCCCACCTGTTCAGTAGATACTTCTCAGAGGTATAGGCAAGCATGGGAGTTGTATGGCTGAACAGGTTTGCAGATGACTGCTAACTGTGGTCCATAATCGACTCTACGGCTGACACAGACATCCTCCAGAAGCGTCTTACAGAGACTGATACCGGGTAGAAAAACAATGCCCTCAAGCTGAATGCCAATGAATGCATAGTCATCCCCTGCGGGTAAAACAATGTGCACACAAATTACCAGATAGGTGGTAATCCAGTATGTATGGAGAAAGTCATTATGGCCCTGGGGACACAGGTAGATAGCAAACTACCCTTTGATGGTCACATGGCCATGGTGTTCGGACATTCCTTCTATGTAGCCCACCTAATGTCACCTAATGTAACCCACATTTTATAGTCTGATGATGTCACCATCCTGCAAATATACCTGTGGAAAGAAGAACTCACAGTAATGTGCATAGCGCATCGTGTTAATGTGTACTCCTCTAGTATCATGAAGTAGTTGGGTAGCGGTTTGAATCCTGCACTTGATAAGTGTGTGTGGTCTCCTTGGGAAAGCGCAACCTTTTTGGAGAGTAGTAAAACACCTTAACAGTGGTATACTAATCATTGTCAAGTCTGATGATGTCACCATCATACAAACATACCTGTGGAAAAGAGACTTCCCAGTAATGTGTATAGCACAACGTGTTAATGCATACTCCTCTAGTATCATGAAGTAGTTAGGCAGGGGTTTGAATCCTGCACTTAACAAGTGTGTGTGTTTGTGTGTGGTCTCCTTGGGAAGGAGCAACCTTTTTGGAGAGTAGTAAAACACCTTAACAGTGGTATACTAATCATTGTCAAGTCTGATGATGTCACCATCATACAAATATACCTGTGGAAAAGAGACTTCCTAGTAATGTGTATAGTATGACGTGTTAATGCGTACTCCTGTAGTATCATGAAGTAATTAGGTAGGGGTTTGAATCCTGCACTTGACAAGTTTGTGTGTGGTCTCCTTGGGAAGGAGCAACCTTTTTGGAGAGTAGTAAAACACCTTAAAAGTGGTATACTAATCATTGTCAAGTCTGATGATGTCACCATCCTACAAATATACCTGTGGAAAAGAGATTCCCCAGTAATGTGTATAATGCGTTGTGTTAATGCGTACTCCTCTAGTATCATGAAGTAGTTAGGTAGGGGTTTGAATCCTGCACTTGGTGAGTGTGTGTACTCTATATGTGTGACAGTGTTGGTCAATGTGTTGTGGGTTTTGCTTTTACTACCATATGACATATCAGTAGGCATTGCACATGTGAGGTAGCTGTGAGGCAAATACATATATGTACATGTTACCTCAATTATTGTATGTGTGGGAACCCTAATTTATCCAAGAACACAGCTGTCATCTTTGCCAAACTGTGCTGCTGCTTCCCAGACCTTAGGTCACATCTATATGCTTGTGACAAGGCCAGCCACTGCAGTGATGCCTGGCCTAGGTCATCCGTGTCACACGCACTCATTGCGGTTTCTATTGAATTGTGTGAGTGAGGGTTTATGGCCGAGGTATATGTCAGACCTGTTCAAACACAGCAAAGTCTGTCAATGATGACTATTCATTATAGGTGTACAACAACCTTTGTGGACATGCATGCAGACCCCTTATTGCTTATGTGATCCACCGAGGGATTTCAAAATACCTTAGGGAATGTGATTATCAAAGGAGAGATGACGTAACACTAGGTTGCATGTACACATCGGTACCTGTTCATCATGTTGGTGGCTACTACCTATGTGGTACTGTGGGGATACTATGTTCCGTAAAGGTGGATGACTATGCTTAGTTTGGCCTATAGCTTTACAGCATGGGTTTGACAACAGGTATCTGTCTGTATGATACCCTTGTGGAGGATGTGTGTGTCACCTGGAGAATGCAGTATAGGCCACAGTATGCATTAGCACACATGGACAGACATATCCCTACTGTGATTGCTTGTACCTAAGAGAGCCATATGCCAAACAGGAGTGGTCTCAGTAATGGGTGCAGGTGAATACCACTGGTTACTGGCATAGTATAGTACCTGAAGGATCCAAATGTTGCTGTGTGTCCTACATCTGTGTGTCAGTTGTCAAGACATCATCTAACGATTGGTTATGATCAGGCTGTTGAAGTCATGTATACTACCAGAATGCAAAACAATGACAGATAGTAACAGTATCACCCACAGCACAGTGTCAAACCATGTCATACACACATGTGTAGTCAGGTTCCGAAATGTGTGTAGTACAATGCATAATGGCCACCAATAGAAACTATGGAGTGTTACTGTGTAATACAGAGCATGTCACCCTGCCCATGTGTCCACTATGCACGTACATGCAGACAGTGCACCTCCACCATTTTCACAACTGTACACCTGCAAATCTGTGCTACACACAACCCACACATACTGTCCACTCTCTAACACATGCTGCCAATACTGCACACATCAGCCAAGTGGTACATGGGCGGACAATATACAATTGGAACTAACACTGGTGTAAACAACACTACAATGACAATCATAGCTTTAGTGCATCATGCCTGCTCAGCTACACCTTCAAGCATATCATTACACTCTACTGCTGACAACATGCTAACATTGCTATACTGCTATAAAGACACCCTGTGCATCAGCACCATGGTAGCCTGTTCCTGCATCGATGTTACAGATGACAGGAGGTGGCACAGGTTTCATCATATGCACAGGGTGTGTTATTGGTTTGCCAGAGGCCTACAGTGAGCCATCCAATCGACATGTATGTGTGTGTGTGAGGGGCAAGAATACTGGTATGGGCCAATGTTGATGTAATGTGTGTGGGTATGTGTTAGCCCTAGGTGTCTGGATTATGTGTGTGTCTGCATGCACACAGTTCCACCATGTGGCTGCCATATAGAGATATTTGTGGGGCAGCCACAGACTGTACCTGAGAGGCTTTACAGATCACTGTCTCTGGCCATGGATATGGTACCCATGCCTGGCAGGGGTACTACTGACACTATCAGGTGCTAAGCCAGACTGGGTACTATCCCCAGAGGTAGATGGATGCTGGGACTGTCCAGAGCCAAGTGAACATGGTCTTCTAGGACGTTCTATGGACAGCCCACCCCCAACATTGCTGGGGCTGGTACTTGCACTACGGGAGAGGCTGTGGTTTGAGGGACGTCCGCGGCAACTGCCAGCTGCTGATGCTGCTGGCATACATCCACATCAATGACTCAACCATCCCGCACTGTCCTGACATATGGACATGACATTGCGGAGGACATCTAATGTCTCTCCCCAATGTCTATCAGTGACTTCACTGTAATTACGGATGACACCAGCTAGGTCACGGATACTGTCTATTACAGCAGTGTTATGTGCCCTCTGTGCCCTTAGTCCCTGTCTGGTGTACCGTTCCATATGTGCCTGTGCCTCCATGTCAGCCAGAAACATGCGTGAGGTTGTAAGACCTGTGGCACATCTGCCAGTGGCATGATGAGCAGCAGTGCTCCGACAAGAACCCCTGAACATCTGCCTATGTGGTACCCTTCCAGACATCAGGGTATGGCTGCTGTGTCGGGATGCATGTGCCACGGATACCACACTGTCCTGGCCAATGCCAACTGTACACTGTCCCTCTGCTAAGGGCATTGGTGATGGATGTATTCGCAGTATGACTGTGTGCATGGATGGGGTGGACACTTGTGTACTGTCGATTGGTGGCCCAACGACAGACCCTGGCAAACATGCCTGTGCCTCAACACACCTATCATCACTATCACTATTATGCTCAGTGACATCAGTTTCCCTGCTGCATTGAACCAGACCAAAATCAGCACCTGTGAGAGGAAGACAGGAACACACTTTACGACCTGTACATGATGTCGGCACACATGCACACATGCACACATGCAGACATGGACACATGCACACATGCACACATGCACACATGCACACATGAACACATGGACAAATGCACACATGCACACATGAACACATGGACACATGCACACATGCACACATGAACACATGAACACATGGACACATGCACAGATGCACACATGCACACAAATACACTCCTCACTAAAACAGACTCACGCACACACACACACACACACACACACACACACACACACACACACACACACACACACAAACACACCACCAGCAATCCCGAACATACTCAATAGCGTGTGATGGTGGGGTACAGTATCACAAGCCAAACATTTATATCAAACGTGACAGCATGCAGGACGTGTGTTGCTCAACAACATGCAGTGTGAGTGTAGACAGCCCTTGCTAATAACAGTATACATGGCTTTGATGCATGTGTGTGTTTTTTTAAGTGAATGGCCTCACCCTTGAATGCAATGTGTACATGGACACAACATTACTGTGCAGGTATTAAAAGCTCTGCAATGTCCTGTGCGCCATCAGTCACAGGTATACATACCATGGCTGGATGTGTATCAGTGTGTCACATAGATATCCATTTCTGATTAGAGCATCTGTGTCTTTAGCAGATAATTGTGGACACAGGTTTAGCACAGGATGAGTGGTGCATGTATACCTGATGGAATACCATTGCTCAACATAGCCATTGTACAGTGGTTATGGTGAGTGTAGGACATATTGTGGACATGCCAGTGCCAGCCATGACATGGCATGCTACCACACAACTGCAACATGAAACATCACACATACACAATGTGTGTCATGTGACCTATACACTCAATAGCATTACAAGACATATGTGTGTCACTTTGTACAAATGGTGATTGCTATGCATATTGTATATAGGTGCATATGTTTGCACACACACAACATTAAGGTGCATAGCAATTCATGATATGTGTAGTACTGTGGCCATTGCAACTGGATGGGGTGTAGTACCATGAGCCATCATCATGCAGCATCATGTGGTCACTCAAGGCTACTAATGTGTGCCAGACCAGCACATAGCATGCTGTACCTGAACTGCAGTACCATGGCTACATTCACCATTTCACGGCCAGTTGTTACATGGGTTTGTAAGGTGCCCAATAGGGGGCATTGCCTAAAATTAATATGTTATGTGTTGAAGAGTGTTGCACGGCCACATGAGAGGCCTCTACCCCTCAGGTATATTATGTGTGCTGTGTGGATGACATTTGGGATACTGGAGTGTGACCTTACAGCGGGTGTCTGAATAAGCCATGTGTAGCATGTTAACGTGTACTGCGTATGACACAGTTGTGTATGTTGTGTGCATGTGTATCGACTCTGCCTATCCAACGTCCACTACAGTGTTGCCACAATTGTGTGGGATGCTCTGTGTATTGCATGTGTTTGAGGCAGCTACTCACGTTACTGAGATGTACATAGTCTAACAGCAAACATGCACAGCATACATTATGCACTGGTGTGTGATGTGTAAATGGCCTTCACCTCACCTATGACATGCACATTTAATTAGCAATATTAAATGTAGAACACACTCACCAGCATGGGTCTGCTGCCTTGCTGTCACACCAGAGGGACCTACAAGGATATGAGACAGTTTGTCAGTGGCAACAACTGTGGCATTGCTACTGTGTGTTTGCAATCTTACAGTAGTACGACTGTTGACAGTCACAGGGCCTGCAGATTATATTCGTAATTATTATTATTGCACAACACTAGGCACCACATCTTGTAACTACACAGTACACATCTCACATAAGTATGATCTACCAATAGAGATAAAAGTAGTGTACAGCTATGCCATGTTACCTGCACACTCCATGTCAGCTTGCTGGGTGGCTCCGGCCTCCATGATGATGCATGTTAGTTGTTGTGGTTGTTGCTGGCCAGCAGCCACCTGGCTCAGGAGCAGCTCCTCCACTCTGGTGAGGGGGGATGGATGGCTACCCCACCACCTGTGGCAAACTGTTGTCCGCGGATATCAGATGCATGCTGCCGGACATGTCTAATTAAATCACTGCAGTGATGGCGTACCTGCTCGTATGTCCAGTTATGCATGCCTATGTCATTTACCCTACGGACAAGGTCTTGCCACAGTGCAGTCCACTCATGCTGGTCCTGGCTGGTTCTTGAGAACAGCAGGCTGTAGTGCTGAACCATGGTGGCTGTAATCACTTCCTCCACTGCTGGGCTATATGAGGGATTACGATGGTGGGACATGACCCTGGAAGACAATGAAACAATATGTGTGAGCAAGTCAAGTGTCACACTTAACATTCTAAAGTACTGATACCAATTAACTGCCATATATAGCAACCTATTGGCTGTCAAAGGATACACACTTTCAATACCACTTATCAGTGCTCAACCCACAACTGCCTGACAGTGCCTGGCACACTCTATATATCAAACCATGTTTTGCACAGCAACAAAGATAAACCAGTATGTAAGACTATACAACAGTACATGGCACACTGTATGCGACGCAATGCACCACCTAGCCACAGGGGACATATATCAAGCTAATGCATAACGTAACATGTAATCCATTGCAATGATTGTAAAGTCCAGTTACAGTATTACCAGTATACCACACTAGTCATTGATGGCAACCCCCTGCCTAACATATGTGCTCATTCATTAATATAGGTGGCATACTGCTGTACTACACTATATATGCTGCTAGATATGCACCTATATCCTGTAACACACATATGACCGAGGCCATGGTACAGGCATACACACACACACACATCAGACATACATACCAGAAACAAAGGTATGGCAACCCACATGACCTTTACCTGTGTACCATACAGTACTGTGTGTCAGTAGTTACAAGACCTATGCCTGAGGTATGTCATCTGTGAGGACTACGGGGAACAAACAAAACAGTGGTTCCAAGACATGTGGACATACACCATACTGTGCTGTTTAGGCATACAGCTTCAGGTAGTACTACAGTTCATTCAGGGGTTGGATTCACCAGCAGTAACACTCAATAAGAATACATGTACCGCTGTAGCCTACAATGGGACACCCCAGTCGACACCAACGGACTACGTCAGACCGTAATGGTATACTGCTTTTTCTGCCTAGCAATAGCATGCACATCTTTTGCTGGGATTACAGCTAGGACATATAATACCATGACAGAAACAGTTTCCCACTTAGCTATCACACATATACAGAACTCTGGCACATTCACCAACACATTCACCATCATACTCAGTCAACCTCACATAGCAATTATTGCAACAAGTACATGTGGGTGTGTATCGGTTCATAGGTAGGTTATAGGCTACTGTCCCTAGGACCTATAGATGTCTAGCCATATGCTACCCTGGCCTTTGACACACAGGTAATTTCATTTCATGTGGCCCTGTCAAGCAGAGCCACAGAGGTGATTCCCGGGGTGTATTTCCTATCTCCCATACAATCATCGAGATTATATATGATGACTGCTAATTAGGAGCTTTGTTTGCTATTGATAGGTGGTTTGTTCCAGAGTATGGGATGTCTCTGAGATAGGGATCTATCCCGCCAGCATGTGCTGTTTATTGAGGTGACAAGGTTAGGTCCCTAGAGCGTGTAGCTCATAGGGATTGTGATCTGTTTACGTGGAGCATGTCCAACAGCTCTGGGTTTCACATAGCTTTGCATGTTAGGCAGAGGTCACCTCTGGGTAGGCGGTATGTGACACAGTCTAGCTGTAGTTTTGTGAGGCGGTCTGCATAGGGCATCTGTTTGAGGCCGGTATTACTCTTTGTGAGGCATGTCTGTGTCCTTTCCAGTTGCTGTAGATGTCTTGTGAGGTACATACCACATGGGGCATTGTACTCTATACTGGGTTTTATGTGTTTGGAGTAGAGGGGAACACTGACCTATATTTCCCTGGATGACACACCTTTTGTGATGACATGTGCCATGTTAACAGATTACATGACTAGTGTGGCACTGTGACTATCAAAGGGGAGACTACTGTCCACCTGTGTCCCATGGTCTCTTATCACACCTTCGGTGTTAAGTAGACTACCACCTATGTGGTAGTTAATGGGTACTGAGTTTTTGAAAGGAGGGATGCCAATGCAGTGTCAACATTGAGCTTGAGTCCATGGCTTTGTCACCAGGCATCTGTTGCAGTAATTATGACCCTGCCTCTCTCTTTATATATGTATATATATATATATATATATATATATATATATATATATATATATATATATATATATATATATATATATATATATACATACATATATATATCTATATACACACATACATATAAACATCCATTGGTGTACATATAGATATACATATAGGTACATATACAGTCCACCTTTCATGGTGGGAATATCAAGTATGGGAAGGTTGTGAGGTATATAGTTATGTCATAATATTGCACAGTGTTGTGCAGAATGCATTAAAGGTGTTCTCAGCCCATATAGCTTTAGCAGGCCTCACTGGCTGCAACACTGCAAACCTGACGAATCATACCCACAGCGTTTAACCACCACATGTCATATACCAGCACTGTATGCTGTCTAGTCTGCCACACACTACAACCTACTGTCCCATACACACACAAGGACCACACTGTTGTAAGTCCATGTACCTCACGGCAGACCTGTTGGGTCTTGCTGCAACATGAACAGGTGTCACATGTGAGCACACAGTAATATTAGAGGGTGTATATATAGCTGCTAATGCTAAATTATCATACTAGCCTGGTACAGCTGTTGCCAATGCTAAGCTACACGTTATTATGAATGTCATGCATTTGTTACTCTGTCACATCCATGTTTACATAACCGTTTGGGCTACTCCCCCAAACAGACATTGTACACACTACTGTACAGAACACAGATAACATGGATCAGATGTTTGACATTTAATGCTGAACTACATATGTCACAGTCACATCCCACTGCACACAGCTACACACTAATTTCTCCATGCCAGTAGTTATGCAGGGCATCTGTGCATTGATACGTACTGCTGCCACATATGGATGATTCAGACTATGTAGAGTACTCTTCATAAGCATCTACTACATTCCAGTAAATACATAGCTGTTACATACCTTTCCATTGTATGTGTTCGTATTTGTTGTTGTATATCTTGAATTAATTTTTCAAGATATATTTGTTTTTCAATATACTTTTTCTTTTCAATATATTTACTTTTCAATATTTTTTTCAATATATTTTTTATTTCAGTATATATGTATATATATATTTTTTTTTTCAATATATTTTTATTTCAATATATATATTTTTTTAAATATTTTTTCAATATATATTTTTTCAATATATATTTTTTCAATATATTTTTTTCAATATAATTTTTTTATTTTCAGTATATTATTTTTTCAATATATTCTTTTTGTTATTGTTTTTTTTCAATATATTACTTTTTCTTTCAATATATTTTCTTTGGATCTTTTTTCTTTATTTCTGCTGCAGCTGTTGTCTGCCTCTGTGTGTCTCTCTCTCTCTCTCTCTCTCTCTCTCTCCCTCCATACCTGCAATGAAATGATTGCATGTGTGGACAGCAAGTACAGACTGCTTTTATAGGTATCTGCACATGTGCATGTGATGGCCTCTGTACCAATTGGTGGCCACCATTTGGCAATTGCATGCAGCCTGCTGTGTGGTACTTGCAGTACTCACTGTCATAGCAACCCAGTGCTATAAATTGCTACGTCAGGTAGGCGTAGCCCTTTCAGATTTCCAAAGTGGGGGCCATGCTTGTTTTCTGTGGACACCGTTGTATAAGTCAGAAGGTTGGTATACTTTTTCTAACTGTTGCTAGGGGTGTAGCCAGTGATTTGAATGTTGTACTCAGACCTGAATGTTGCCACTTCCAGTACACAGTTGACAGTGTAGAATTGTACTCACCCCTACAAATGCTAACACAAGATACATGGGAGTATGTAGTTTCTTTTCTACTTATACAATTAGATGCCATACATATGTAGTTATTGAGATGTTTTCATTTGGCACATGAACTGTTTGGGAACTGCTATACTGTGGATATTAATGTACTCACTTCTGCACAGTTTGTGCTTTTTATTTTGTTGACATTATCACAGGATGCTCATGAAAACTGGACAATTCCAGTACTGAGTATGCCTGCCTTCATCCTTGCTGGACCCTGAACACACAGGTATTTTGTATGTTTGGGTGGAGATTGTCCTGCTATGATACTGTGTGGGGGTTATAAAGTGCTACTGTAACATTATTTACTGCTAGAATGGCTGGTTCTGTTATCACAGTCATGTAATGCAATTCCACAACAACTGCTGGTAAAGTTCCACAGAACAGGTTTTGTGTTATGGCATTCCTATCTTTCCTTTACATTCACTCATTCTGATGCATGATATATATATTTCACCAACAACTTGCTATATATCTACTGTGGCTTAGTGGTATTTCATGCAGTTTAGTGTGTCCAAGGTCTGGGGTTCGAGACTGACAGCGGTGTTTTATTTTGTTGATGAGCAGAACAAGGGCCCTCACATGCAGGTTGACTAAGGCACTTTTAAGCAATTGTAAGTGGGTTTGTGCGGGTTTGCGCGATGCTTAGCAATACTTAGCTAAGCGCACACATGCGCACACTCGCTCAAACCCGCTTACTACAGCTTAAAAGTGCTTACTCCTGCTAACCTCCGCGCTAATTTCTTTGAAAGAAAAGAAAATGGGGTGATAGGAAAGTGGTGAAAAAGGGGCACAAAGAGGGTAAGACAGTAGGGAAAACAGCTAGGGATGTGCAGGACGGGTGTAGGGAAGATCCATAGCTGCCCATTTCTTTAACAGCAACAGCTGTGCATATACTAGGAATTTGGAGGGAATTCTGAAACCTTCAACCCCTGAGAGAGGGGTGAGGACAACAAAGTATGTTGTACTGCCAATTAAATTTCAGTTTATGTGTCCAGTAGACGTGTGCAAAATGGGCAGCTATGTATGGGGCGTAATTTTTTTGTGGGAGCAGATTGCCCATTTTTTTTTCAGGTGAGAGTGGAATGTGGGGTAGGGGAAGTAGGTATATTTGGGGAGGTAGGTTGGGGAGGTACACAGACAAGATAAACAAGACGCATACAGGGGCAGAATATGGCACATGTGGTGGGTGAACACCATTGACGGGGAAGGATGTTTTGAAATCGCAAGCCCATGAGCCCACAGATGGCAACAGTGGAAATGAGATCCCCACCCATGGGCAGTCACCACTGCACCTTCACAGCCCAGAGGGTGGCTGCACTGGGGGGCTGCATAGGAGGGGCAGGCTCACCCATGAGTCACGCCACTCTCGCCCCGAGCTGGCGTAGAGGATCAGCGACTGAACGCTGGATCTCCCTACGCACCACAGCCCGGGCCGTTCGGAGGGTGATAGGTGGCCCTCCTCTGGCCACGCTTACACGGGGGGGATGAGCCCCATCCCCTGCAGTGCTTCCACCTGAATGTGGCACAGAGCCAATGGAGGAGGAGGTCCTGGGCTGGGCACCGGACCTGCTGGTGCCAGGTGCCATCGCCAGCTGAGGTGGGACAGGTGGGTCTGCTGGGACCGGCCTTCCCATACATTCTATGTTTAGTAGGATTTAATGACAATATGGGTTGGTAGCCAACAGCATTCCAAATTAGTTGTAACAGCATGCAGTAATATTCCCATTAACCCAACATACCAGAGTTCCAACAGTTGAACAGCAAGCATAATACATGCATATATAGAACAACAGTGGACATTCCAACAGCATGCAGGATTGATTGGTGGCAATAGGCCACCAAGAATGTGGTGCTTGAACAGGGCACATGCATCAAAGTAAATGCAGATATTTATAAAACAATAGGACATATGTTCCAACAAATGTTTTGAGATTAGACATACCCATTGAGGTGTGGAATTGCATTGTTTATGCACATACAGTAGGGTGTAAAAAGATACCTCCATTAACATCTTATATGTACTTATAGTTTACACTACATTCCTATTGACTGCAGGTGTATATCCCCTATATGTATTATTACACTAGGCAACATGCATTAAGTTGTGTAATGGGTTTGGCTAGTTCCTTATACATCTGACCTGTATCTGACATACAAACTGTCCAGGATGCAGATGTTACTGCTACATATTTATATATTTTATTTATATTTATATATCTACATATCTGGATGTGTTCAGGTGACATTATCAGTTATATTTCTACAGCCCCCTACATTTCTAGCAGCACACTGACATTTCTGGGGAACACATTAACAAGCTACCCGTGTGCCAGATTTACCTATGCATGCCAGCCATTAACCAACAGTTGAGGACTGTATATATATGCTTCACAGCTACTGGCACTCCCTTCATCCACTTTATATGGGCCTGGCCAAGTGTGGGATGACAGCGCTTAATACAACAGCACTATTTATATAATGCAAGAGTACAACAACATTTTGTAGTAAGTGACATAGACACACTCCAGGAATTATACCTTTATTAATTACATTACTCACTTTTCTAGAGGCTCTCTCATTCATTTGATATTACAGTACATGCAGAGGACTTATTCAAGATATACTATACCTTTATTAATGGGTTACAACACTCATTTTCAGGCTCTCTCACTTATTTTATATAACAATACATGCAGAATAATTACTAACCTGCCTGGTGGCGCAGCCTTAGCAGCTTATCTGCATAGGCTTGCTGATTCGCAGCATGGACACCTGCAGCTGTGAAGTGAATGAAGGGATATTGAGACATACCTGTCCATTATATAGACTACAATAGCAATTCTTACATACTCCATTCCACGGCTACCTACTCAGTAGTGGGGCATTTTCATTTCCACAGGCCTCCTGTATCCATTGGTTCAGTTGGTCCTGCTTCCATCTCTTCAGGTCTGCATGGTGGTGTCTGACCTGCTCACCAGTCTGAGGGACGCCTGTGGCACTGGTGAGATCATGTGCTAGATGGTTCCAGCCTTCCGCTTTGTACTCAGTGCCTTGGAAATGGCCCTGCAAGAGTCTTGCATCATGATGATGGATGAGGAGCCAAACCATCAGTTTTGACTTCTCAATGCCCCACCATTGTGCTCGAAAATGAGAGCCCTCTCCAGCACCAGCCATTCTGACTGCAGATGGGAGCTACAACCAGTTACGGCGATTATTCCCACATATGGAGCTTAAATATGCCTCATTTCCCGCACTTATTTGTGATTGGCCAGTTTTGAAAATTCTCAGCTGAGTGCACACCTGCTTAGTACTGAGTAAACTTTCATTAATATGTATATGTATGTTGACACTGCATGAACAGCAAAAGCTGTCATGACTTAGTGGTTCAGTACTGTGATTATGGTGCACAGTATGCCAGGTTCGAGGCTTTTCATTGCTTTTTATTTTACTACTGGCCTGACCAGCTAGGAGGTGTGGCTGTGTTTAGCCGACTTTGCTCAACTTTGCCCAATGTTGCTCTACATTGCCCGACGTTGCGCTAGTTAGCGCAGTGTGCAGCTTTGCGCAAACATGTTTTGTTTGTGCTAGTTGGCACAATGCACAGCTACGTGCAAAGCCATTGCACTAGTTAAACCAGTGCTTAGCTATGGGCAATTATTCTTAAATGTGCTTAATACTGGTAAACATTGCTTAGCAGTGCTTCACATTGCTTAAGATAGGTTACTTCTGCATTCATTATTATGCATGACCGTTTCACCTTCTTATATATATTTAAAATATCGTTCACTACTACATAGGCCATTTCAATGCATTTTAATAAAATTTAAAAGGTAAATGTCAGGAATTATTTTTATGCACAGATTTCCTACAGGAAATGGAAAGGGGAGTGGTGGGACTCGAACCGGGAATGCCTCCTCTTTGTGCGAAGGCTCTACCACTACACTATTGCTATTTGGTTTACTTTGCATATAAGTGGTTTATTATCCTCTTCGATGTCTAAACTGTTAACTGTAGCTAAGCAATGGGCACACCAGCGCACACACATGCAAATACGGGCAGCTATATCGGAAATAATAAAAAAAAAATTGTTTTACATTTTATTTCATTTGTACAAGGGTTTTGAATGTGGGGGAGTGTAGTGTTGGGGGTATACACATTTGAGCGGACTCACTCATATCTGCTGACATTTGCAGATTTAGGCACTTGCAGAGGCGTGGATATTTGGACTGCTCGGCAGTCTGACACGCCCCCTGCACTCCTACATGCTCCGTGTTAGCCTTGGAGATGAGTCAGTGCACCCTCATGAATATGCATGGTGCGCTGACGTCATACTCTTAGGCTGCCGTTTCTGAGTAAGACTTAGTTAGTCTTACATGGAGGATTACTGAATCCCCCCCCCCCCCGGTTGTTTTCTAGAAGCCAAATTCTAGCCATGGCCTAAGCTGGTAAGTAAACAGCTTAATGGAGTAATAGCAAGGTAGAATAGCAACAGTGACAGACAGTCACCCTGGAATATCCCCCTTTGAATTTTTATCCCAACTCAGGTAAGGCTAGATCTACACACTTCTGCCACTGGGGTGCAGGGATGCCTTTCCTAATGTAAGATAACTGGTTTAGTGCTCAAATGTAACAATAACAGTCTAGATTCAGCAGATCTGAATCTGGTCTATGCTATATAGGGAAACAGTACAGTAAATTCAAGTGCAGAGATGATGCAGGCACAGACAGTAAAAAAGCAAAGAATAAGGAAAAAATTAGATAAAATATAGTATGAAAAGTGCAGTAGAATCTCAAAATATACTTAATTTTTGTTTTTAGCATTGGATGCCTTGGCTATCAGCAGAAACATTCTGGACTTCTTAGAAAATGAAAGATGCTATAAATGTGATGCAAAATGAGGTGGTGATACCAGTAGTTTTGACATATGCAAATGATATAGTTGTAACTGCTATAAACAAAATATGGATTAGGAAGTATTGGTTTGTCTGAATGGATGCTTAAAGGAAATAGGTATAACCTTGAATAATGATAAAAGTAAGGGTTTGGATAATGTGTTGAAAATTGGGGGTGTATAGTTTTCAATGAATGAAGTGTCTTTGCTATGAATACAATGTGGACTGATAAAAGAAATGGAAGAAATATGTCTGATGTGAAGAGCATATGGATTAACTTTCAAAAAAAATATTTATCTGGTGAATTCAGCATTAATGGAAAAATAGTATATATGTCAAATTTTAATATTATCCCAGTAAAATACATAAAAGAAAATGTGCAATTGGGCTTTTCTTCCTGCAGGGTTCAAGATTAATCCCAGTGAAATAGAGGTGTGTTATGAGTGAAGATGAAGGGGGATTGGGATACTAAATCCAGATGTTTAGACACCTTCTTTAAACTTGTGCATAGTATTAAAGTGGGTGAAGAAAGAGAATGAGAAGTTTATAATGATAAAGTCTGCAATTAGAATAAGAAAAAGAATGTGTCAATGAAGAAATTAAACATTATTAAGAAAAAAATCTACCTTGGAAAATTTTAAAAAATTGATGATATAGAGAAAGATAGAAGGATGTGGTATAATAATGTGATAAAATAAATATTAGTATTATTATGTAAATCCATGGGAAGATTTAACTTAAGAAGTAATTACCTTAAGAAGCAATTAAACCATTAAAGTACAGAAAAAATGATGTGCTAAAATAGTACAGTGTCATGATTTCCTCTAGTGACTGGTAATAAATAAGTTACCAGTACAGGAGAATATACTACAGGAAAAGAAAGTAGAAATGGTGTGTTTATTTTGTGGGCAGGAAGAGACAGCTGAGTCTTTTTTTAATTTAAAAGAGTAGTGAAACTCTGGAAAAAGTTGTGTAAAGAAAAATGCTTTGACAATACTAATGGCATAAACAATATAAATATAAATATGATCATGTATACATATTATAAAATAAGAAGAAAGAATATGTGGGCAGAGTAGATAAGAATTTATTTTATGTAATGTGGGTTATTTGGAATGAAATATCAAATGAAATTTTGTATAATTGGAAATGGATTTTGGCAGATATATTGTGAAAAATCAGATTGTCATTGTGGAAGAAGGAGTATGGGTCAATTGCGAAAGAATATCAACGAAAATTTTGTAAAATAATGATAAACAGAAAGAAATAAAAATGTGAATATATGTTCCTAGAAATACATAAATTGTGTAAATATGTAAACAATTCTTTTATGTTATGTTAAGTAAAGGATCTCTGCTCTTTTTAATAGGTGCCATCTACTGGAGCTAACACCAACTGAAGCAGATGGGACCTTGATTTAACATCTCTTCAGAAAGACAACATACTCAGAAGTGTAGCACCTTATTATGTACCCTGTAGTGTTAGCAATCCATTTACATGGTGTAGGAATGTAGCCTATAGCTTTCAGCACCAAAGGCAAGTGTGCTACCTGTTACACCACTAACATTGCACAGATCAGTTTATGAAATGAGGGATAATTCCAAGTCCTTTTTAGCTATGTTAGAAAGCTAAGAAATAACATTCAACATTGCCATGAACTTTTCCATAAAGAAAAGCGACACCTTAGAACTCGAAAAATTGTTTTGCAATTGTAGCTTTGTTTCTGAGCTATTTAATGCATCAAAAATAACTCTGCAAACTTCTTATACAACTTTAATATTTTTTTCATAAAATGGCTGATGTGGGGCCATCCTTATTAAAATGAACTTGTTTTGGAGGTATCACCTCCCTAAAATCCATTTCAGGTTCCCTTTATATAAGTAATTCTAGACATAAGAAAGCAATGTTGTCTTCCCATTTTATTGACAATGGCAGAAATATGAGTCATAGGCTTCTTACACAGCTTCTGTAGCAGGAGCGCTTGCATTTATCCTGAATGACCATCACATGCATGTCTCTCAAAGAGTTTTTTAAGCTATTCACTGCAATTATACAGCTCTAGCCAAAGAACATAGCTAAAATTGAAGGCTTTTGTAAGAGTTGTCAATTTGTAGTCTTACAGGCACCAAAGGACCATTTCTACATTATTTCTTAGATGTCAAGGATATCAATGCAATCCAGAAGATGTTAACTGACACTTAAAATAATGATTCTGCTATTTCACCAGTGTCTACAGTAGGAAGATAAAGACTTTTTTATCCTGAATATTGAAGAAACTTGCTCGTTTTTATTTTAAACTAATTTAGAATCATAGTACA
Organism: Protopterus annectens; assembly: GCF_019279795.1. Taxonomy (NCBI): domain Eukaryota; kingdom Metazoa; phylum Chordata; order Ceratodontiformes; family Protopteridae; genus Protopterus; species Protopterus annectens. The sequence continues at coordinate 298,905,422 of NC_056741.1, read as the reverse complement.
GAAAAGTACAACTTTTGATTCTTAAATTTGTGCTGTTATGAAACCCCTTGATTTGTTATACTACAACATAGTAACATTAATTTAATAAATATGTTTATTAAAAAATAATGATAGACAATGAAAAATTAGTAGATTTCTGTGCTGTATGTAAAACTAAAATAGTACTTTCTATTAAAACTATTTTCAGTTACAGAAAACAATATCTCTTAGAAATGGATCACTATATAATAACAATTTGTCTAACTATTAGAGATGCTGAATTTTTAAATTCCAAAAGTGAGACACTTTTACTGAAACTTGAGATTTTGCATGGCAAGCATGCCATAATCCAATAAAAAATAATTATTTACTTCTTATTACCAATATAAGGATTCTGTGCAGTGTTAGTAAAAGGTTATTTAAATGTAGTATCACACTTTTGTGAAACATTTATTGAAAAGTCAGAACAGATTTTGTTTTTAAAATGTCAAGGCATTCGCTATTTTCATGTTTTGTCCTTCACATGATAGAACTACACAAATCATAACTGCCCTCCAGGAAGAGGGACAGGTGCTAAGCCGATTGACTATGTACACTGGTACAGTTTCTTTTTCTCTCTGCAACAAAGCCAGTGGAGACCAGTTTTCCAAAATTCAGCAGATTTTTTATAGCAGCTGCGTACATCAGTAGGTCTGATTGCCTATGTAAAATTGTGGGTTGCACCTGATAGGAATCATAGGACTCATGGGAAGTTCACAGCTACCAAGTCTTGTGATCATTATACCTTGTCAGTTCCCACCCTAGATTTGATCTCTGTTCTCAAGGAGGGCTATGCCAGTCATGCCTAGAGTAAATTTATGAACACCTGTTCTATTATTCAGGTCTGATTTGCAGGAAGATAGTGTATCGCACTGCTTTAAGTGCAAAGATAGTCTATTCCAGAATTGATAGAGACACTGAGTAATGAATCTGTCTCTCCATCTTGTTTTATTGATCTAGTGAAGCAGGTTTAGATATTTTGTTCTGGTACAGGTTCATAGGTTTGTAGGTATATATTAGGCTAACAACAACTAAGGCCCTTATAAGCCTAACTGTGCAACCCAAATGTGACCCACAAATTTGATTTATATGGGTATGACTCACCGACTGCCTCTGTCCATCATATATATAGGAGCCAGACCAGGGATGAATTTCTAAATTACTCCTACATTGGTCCAAGTTGCACTTAAATAGGAATAAGAAGGAACTCTGATTCACATGGATGGGGAGCCTGTTCCAGAGAATGGAAATTTTCTGAGAAGCATACATGTCTCGCTAAGATGCCCTATCTATGTTGTAAGTAAAATTTAGGTCTTTTAATCTAGTAGTTTTGATGCTGTTTGTTATGCAGATGTGCAAAAGGTTCATCAAAAGAGGGTCCTGGAATGCCTTGTGTGCTAAACAAAGATCACCTCTCAGAAGTCTTTATGATACTGAGTAACCAGACCGGGCTTTAAAGTAATCGGAGTAGGACATTGTATTTACTCCTTTTATTCTTTTTGTAAAGAACCTCTGTGGACATTCCATTTAATGCATGTATCTAGTCAGGTATATAACAAAAGGGACATTATAGACTGTGATGGGTCTGATGAGGGCTGAGTACAGTGGTATGGTGATGTCTCTGGACTTTGATGCCATGCACTTTCTTATAAGTTTAGCAACATGGAAAGCTTTTCTTACTGCCTTGAACACATGTTGGTTGAAGGCTAGATTATTATCTACATGAGTTCCCAAATCCCTGATTAGTAAATCAACTTTTAAGGGTGTTTTATTAATGATGTAGTTACCAAAGGTGACAATCTTCCCAAAAAGTACTATAATGCATGTCTTGGTATTGAGTTTTAAGCCATGGCTTTGGCAACAAAGGTTTGTCTGTATTAGGCCTTTCCCTTGGGGAAATTCAGTGACTGCTATCAGTTTGCAATCATCTATGAACTTGGTTAGTCAGAGGCCTTTGACATTGGTTTTGATATCCAACAAGTAGATGTCAAAGAGAAGTGGGCCTTGCACAGAGCTCTGGGTAATGTTACTGGACTGCGGAATGGCCTCTTTCTGGAGACAGCTTCACTGATTCTAACCTCCTGTGTCCTATTAGTGGGCCAGCTTATAAGGGGTTTATACCTAGTTGTATATGCTTATGGAGAATGAATAAAGTGGGGTACTGTTTCAAATGCTTTAACCTGCGGTGGTGATGCTGCAGTAGCATTGTCGCCTCACAGTAAGATACTGTCCAGTTCGATTCTCAGCTAGCGCGTCTTCTGCATGGAGACATGCGTGAATGGGCGTACCTTCGTTGAAGGTTGTGCATCAGGGCTGGTAACTCGGCACGTAAAAAATCAACTACCAGTCATTAGGGGACCGGAGTTCCGCTGTGGCGACCCCTAACCGGGAAAAGCCGAAAGACACAAACAAAACTGTTTCAAATGCTTTAGCAAGATCTAAGTAGGCAGTATGCACCATTTTCTCCTCATTCATTGCCTTAGTGACCTTTGAAAAGAAGTTCACCAGATTTAGTAAGCATGAACTTTCTTTGACATAGTCAAGCTGGGATGGATCCAGTGTCTGGAGGTCTCCTATGTCCTTGTTGATAATTTCCAGGATAATTCTTTCCATGGGTTTGCAAAAAAGCTAGGCAGACTAATGGGTCTGTAATTTCCAGGATCTGTTGGAAGTCCTTCCTTATGAAAGGGGATGACCATTGCAGTCCTCAATTCACATGGCCCAAGTGCTGTTTTAAGACTATAGTTAAATAATGACTCCATGGGTTCTGATAAGTCATATTTCGGACTATTCAGGAGGCATCCTGGAATGTTATTAGGTTCCACTGAGGCCATGTTCTTGACTTTAGTGTGTGTAGTCAGTACATGCTCCGTGGTCAAAGGAGAAACAATTATCAACCCCTTTCCCAGGTCTCTAACTACATTTTCATTTTGAAGTGAGTTATGGGCAATCCTATATGCTGGGGATAGTTACTTTGTCAAATGTGACAAATTGCATTTTTTTAACATTTAATTTAATTCCTTGTTCAATACACATGCATTTATAAGTTCCTACAGGAGATCTGGAGGGGGATTTGACAACAGCTCCCAGTTTGCAGTCTTAAGCAAACATGCTTATAAATATGTCTTGGTCTGAGAAGCTGATACAAAAGTGGTCTTCGCATTGAGCCCTGTACTACACAACTAGTCACCTTCATGTTCTCTGACGCTGCCCTTTTAACTCAAACTTTTGGGGATCTGTCTTTCAGCCACATTATCTAGCTTATCTGATAGTGATCAAGTTTTAATGCATTTAGTTTATTAGTTAAGCTGGAATGAAGGATGGCGTCAAATGCCTTGACCATATGAAGTAAGCTGTGTGTACAGTATGACTGCTGTTAATAGCATGTATTACCTTTCCAAAGAAGTCAACCAGATTTGTTAGACAGTATCTACCTTTTACAAAATCAAATTGCTGTTGATCTAGCATGATGAGATTAAATGTCAGTGTAGATCAAGTCTATTATAATGTGGTTCATGGTCTTACAAATGAGATTTGTCAGGCTGATTGGTCTATAGTTTCTGGGGTCAGTTGTAGGCTGTCTTGATGGAATGGCTGTACTTGCCAAGCTCAGGCACTCTTCTCAACTCTCCCTATTTTGGAGGAACATTACTATTTTTAGGTTGATCATGCCAAGGGAGTTGACATAATAGTAAAAGTGTTTACCTCACAAACACAAGGTACAAGGTCTGATTCTCTCCTTTGAGGAAAAATTGTGTAAGTTTAAAATAGCCCACAAGAGCAACTAACCTGTAGTCCTATGATAGTTGATTTTGTTTTGTGTGATGTGTACCTCAGTAAGTTCAATTTGTGGATCTCTGGAAATTTGTTCAGAGGTGATAAGGTCTCTAAAAATATGGATATTTCACCACAGTCACCATTGGTTATGAAGGCATTGTAGGCATTACACCCAGGTATGGAGGGAATGCTTTCTGAGTCTGCAAATCAGTTTTCAGTGAGTACACATACTTGGGTGCCTTTAAAATGCAGGAGAACCTCAAAATCAGGCAGCTTTTTGTTTAGAGTCATGGCACTGAGCAGACCCACCTCAATTTAAAACGTGTTTGATATTGATTCATTTATTACATTGAAATACTCATTAACTGAACTTTGCCTGAAAAGGCACTATGGGTACAGCAAAGTCTTTAGACACTATGCAGAAGCCTTTGAACGAGAGGTGCAGACCATCCTTTGCAAAACAAGTAGGACTGTCATGCATCACCTTCCATGCTGACTCACACTAGATCACTCGATAATCACTTAAAGTTGTTAGACAATTTTTGAAACCAATCAACTTTTCTTTCTACCTAGGCTTCATTTGTGGAAAAGGAAGGATTCCGCTCAGTATCAGGGCCTTGCCTGCATTTATGACATGCACTGACAAGTCAGACATGTCTCTCTGTCTCTCCCTATGTGTTTTTTTACCTGAAGTCATTCACCCCCAGTCATTCACCTGCACATGTACAATTACCATGCTGTGATTCTATTTGTCTTGTGTAAGAGACCTAAGAACTCTTAAGATGTCTGAGATCCTGACATGTGAAAGACAACTCACTGTCATCTTGATTTTGTCTAGCCTATTGAGTGGGGAATCTGTGTGTCTCACTATGGAGTCATCAATCACTAAAATGTTTTTGTTTGTGGAGTGGTCTGGTGTCCTGGAATTGAGACTCTTTGTCTCATAGCCACTCTTTGTTGAAGGTGATATATTGTGTACTGTGATGTTTGATTTTGATTTTCATTAACACTTAATCATTATGGATTTAGGAAGCTTAGATAAGGATTCCTTTTTTTAATGTTAGCATATGACATTACGTTATGTGTCAGGGTCAGGTGCACAGCATATAGTGTGTTAGTGCAATGCTTATAGTCTGTATTTTTTTATTTATTTATTTAATTTTATTTATTTAACATTTTGTTGACCGGGAAAGTCCGACTAGGTTCCACAGAGCCTATTTTCAGCGGAGGCCCGGGGAGAAATGCTCCAGATTTTTGTTGAGAGTGAGGCCTCCATATTTCTCAAATATTTGTACCTCTCATAAACAGAGTGATTTGTAGGAGTTCATTGGCTGGGAGCATAATTAAACACTACAGCTTTCCCCATGTCATTGATATGTCATGCAGATGTAGACAGGTTCTTCTGTAAGAACATGGGAGAAGCAAAGACTAAAAAGTTGGGTAGGCTTGTTTTGCTTTGATTCTTTCCTTTAATGGGATCTCCTTCTCTGACCCAAAATAACATAGCAATTATACTAACAAACAAGCTTTTCACAAGCTTCACCCACAAAACCACTCATCCCAGTATGCTTATCATCAGTAAAGAATATGTTCTTATGGGGTTATCAGGGACCAAAATCACTATCTCCATGGGTCTTGCAAAGTACTTTAATGGCTGTTAAACTAAGTCAAGCACTTTTCACTGAACCTCTCCATAAACTGTTACACATAAGCCTATTTACAGGCTATGTTTCCAAATTGGGGCACATTGCTTGGGTTATACTTTTCTTGAAGAATGGCCGTACCACATTCCATGAAAATTACAGACCAATCAGCCTTAGTAGTCTGACCTCTGAAGCTGTGGAGCATATCATTGCCAGTCTTACTTATTATGATACTAACAATGTTGTTAGGCTTGACCCACAGCCCACCCCCCCCAAATGAGACTGTCTTTCTCAGATGGCAATTATGCAAGTTAAACCTTGTTCATTTCTTTGATTGGGTTAGAGAAGCTGTTGACAGTGGTCATGCTGATCATATTGCTTATTTATTTATTTACTTATTTATTTATCATTTGTTGACTGGGAAAGTCCAGCTAGGACAGAGCCTATTTTTAGCCGAGGCCTGAGGACAAATGCTTCAAACACGTCTTTGGAATGTGGGAGGAAACCAGAGTGCACAAAGGAAACCGACCCAAACACAGGAAGGACATGCAGACTCTACACAGAAGGCACCCCAGCTGAGAATCAAACTGGAGAATCTGTTCCTGTAAGGTGACAACATTAACCGCTGCACCACTGCTCCAAAGTGTTCAATATTATACATTTACTGGAACTGTAAGAAAATCAACATCTCTAAACACAGATCTTATATGGTAAAATGAGCAGTCAGATGACTGAAAGACAAAATCTACATAGCTCCTGTGGCAGGTACTTCTTCAAATAGTGCCAAGGTAATGAATAAACCCCCCCTCCACTCTCCAGGGGTTTGTACTGAGTCCTTTCCTGTTCGACATCTATTTATGTGATTTAAAAATTTGCAAATTAGCAATAATTTTCAAATCACATCAGAAATTCCTACTCTTCAGAAACAGCTTACCTATGGAATAAACTTCCTCTTCAAATCAAACAATGTGATTCAACGACTTCCCTAGTACTAAACTTAGATGACTGGATGGAGTTCTCAAGTTTACAGCAGGAGTAGCTAGCTGCTTGTTTCTTGGATGTAAAACCTTCTTCTTCTTCTTTCGGCTTTTACCCGTTAGGGGTCGCCACAGCAGAACTTGGGCCTACTAATGATTGGCAGTCAATTTTTATGGTGCTGAGGTGCCAGCCTGATGCCCAACCTTCAACAAAGGAATGCCCATTCATGCATGTCTTTCGAACGCCACTCAACCGTGGGGAGGACATGCAGACTCCACACTTTTGGATGTAAAGCCTGAGGGTGGGTATTATTTAGGCAAACGTGGCCTTTGGACTAAATGGCCTTGAACATCTTAATCTATAATTTCTAGGATATCTATATCTATATCTATATCTAGTTAAATATCTATCTATATCTATATCTATATCTATACATACGTAATCGTAATGGATGCTGTAAGTGTCAAAAACCTGCATTCTGCCTTTCAATCCTTTTATACCATGTATGCACAATGTGCAGGCATGCAGAGGCATACAAATGTGCAATACAAAAAACAGTGTCATATAGACAGACATCTCCATTTTTACTCCCAAATTTGTATTACTAACCTCCCCGATCATCTAACATTAAACAGTGGTTTCTTCTCTCAGTTCCTAAACACTGCTGTCATTGATTGCTTAATTATTCAGTGACAATGAATTAAGCAATAAATAAATAAATAAATAAATAAATATATATATATAGATATATATATATATATATATATATATATATATATATATATATATATATATATGGGTTCCCTTCACATGATCAACTTTTCACAAATTCGAAATTCATATGGCTGAGACCATATGATCGACTTTTGAAAAGCCGACCATGGGGAACTGCTATCTCCATACAGTGCCGAATGGGAAAATTTCCCTCTTCTGCACTGTAGTGCAATCTCAGAGTTGGTACATTTAAGTTACAGTAGGGGGGGTGGAGCCCCCCCATGGGGGTGCAGGGGGCCTTGCCCCTCTACTAACAGTTTTAAGGTAAGTGTTCGTTGTGTTTTTTTGTGTTTATTTTACATGGTCGGCTTTCCGAAAGTCGATCATATAGTCTTGGCCATATGAAAGTCGACTTTGTGAAAAGTCGACCATGTAAAGTAGACCCATATATATATATATATATATATATATATATATATATATATATATATATATATATATATACATACATATATAAAACAGAAATATATAACTTTTACACTGCTATATGATTGTATGATATAGACACTGCATGCGTTTCTACTGGGTATGAAAATGATAACCGAATTTGTCACAGCTTTAGCCTCTGTCTGAACAAATCAATCTATGATAGCTGGCTTAGGGATGAATACTGGCAAAAATGTAGCAAGGTATGCCAAATAATCAAGACTGTAGCACAGCTCCTTATTAAAGTTGAAAGCCCCATAACTGCAAGTGATGCTTTTACAAAAAATAAACAGCAGATTGTACAGTAGCACAGAAAATGCTTAGCCATATTACAATATCATTAATGCATTTGTTCAGTGGACTTCACCCCAAATTCCCTGATGACAGGTGTTTCACCTCCCTCAGCCTTGCTATATATTAACTCATAGAATTATGTACTTTGGAGTAAGGTGAATACTAAAACTTATTATATGCTGCATTTTAACTCCTCAGACTTTTAACAGAATCCAGTTAAGCCTAAAAAATGTGTATGTAGGGTTGCCACCTTTTCAACGGGCCAAGGTGGGACATGGGGGTGCGGCCAATATGACACTGGCCACACCCTCTACCATGACATCACCCCAGGGGCGGTGAAGGAAATGCTGTTATGGGTACGACGTATGGCTGCTGGAGTGGCTAGCTAGCTGGCTAGCTGGATGCTGGAGTGGCTGGTTGGCTGGCTGTTGAAGTGGCTAGCTGGCCGGCTGCTGGAGTAGCTAGTTGGTTGGTAGGAGTAGCAGCTGGATGGATGAATGACTGGATGAATGGCTGGCTGGAAGAATGGATAGATGGCTGGATGAATGGATAGATGGCTGGATGGATGGATGGATGGATGGATGGATGGATGGATGGATGGATGGCTAGCTGGCTGGCTGCATGAATGGATGGCTGGCTGGTTGAATGAATGGATGGCTGCTGGCTGGAAGAATGGCTGGCTGGCTGCATGAAGGGATGCATGGCTAACTGGCTGGCTGCATGAATGGATGGCTGGCTGGTTGGAAGAATGGCTGGCTGGCTGAATGGATGGGTGGCTGACTGATTGGCTGCATGAATGGTTGGCTGGTTGAATGAATGGATGGCTGTCTGGTTGAATGAATGGATGGCTGGCTGGTTGAATGAATGGATGGATGGCTGGCTGGATGAAGCTGGCTAGCTGGCTGGTTGGAAGAATGGGTGGATGGCTGTATGAATGGATGGATGGCTGACTGACTGGCTCATTAGAAAAAAAAATCTCGTTTTTTTATTATTATTTTTTTTTAACGGCTGTAGAAGCACTTAAAACAAAGCGCTCCTACAGCCACGATCTTTGCAGGACTCTTCCTGCCCCAATCCCCACCCCTTTCATGAATTGCAGCCAATTGCTGCACAAATTACAGCACCCGGACCTAACAGGCAGCAGCTTTGCCTGCAGGTCCGGGTTGGTGACATAATTGAATTGCCATGGAAAAGCCGGAAGTAATTGCGGCTTTTCCACTGCAATTCAGTGCGATTGAAAAGCGGGACTTTTCAAGTCCCACTACTTTCCACAGCGGGCAACGGGATGAGGCAGCTCAACCCATGAGTGTCCTGCTGGCAACGGGATGGGTGGCAACCATATGTGTATGTGGACTGCTAAGTAAAGGTATACACTTTTGCAGAAGCATAACTGGCTCAACCAGTGCCTTGTGCAAGTTCCATGAACCAGCACTCCACCCCTTCGGCTCTTCAAGTGAAATAAAAAGGGATTTTCCTTCTATTGGCACACCAGTCAGATGGCCAGATGCACAATACACCCCTCCCCCATGCCCATTTCTGTGCCCTGCCCCCGACATTCCTATGTTGCATTTGCGGTCAAACCTGAGTGCTGTAGCACTCCATGTATGATCTAAACAGCAGTTTGCTACAGTTTAAAAGTTAAAAATATATATTTTTTTTAACTAAAACCTGAATGCTGTAGCACTCTGTGCAGGCAGAATATAAACTGTAGTAGCAACTCTTTGCTACATTTATAGCAAACAGTGAGTGTTGTGGCACTCATGCTTTAGTTTACAAAAAAACAAATCCTCTTATAGACTGCAGCAGACTGCTTGCTATGAATGTTGGGATCAGCTGATCATGTCCCCTCTACAACATTTTGTACCTGGGGCAGTCACCCCTATCTACACTATTCTACTTTTCCGTAACAGTGGGATACAACTAAGAATAATTAAAATCATAATGGTCTTATATGTGCTGTATTTTTAAACCATCCAGTTTCAAAAAATATTTAACGTGTGCAAAATACAAAAAGGAAAAAAGAAAAAAAAAACAGAACCTCATTTACTGATGCTTTTTCAACCTGTGAGCAATGAATGCTGTACCATATGAGTACATGGTTAGGAAGCAGTATAAAATGTAGTTATAAATAAATAATGAATGCTGTGCCATATGATTACATGGTTAGGAAGCAGTATAAAATGTAGTTATAAATAAATAATGAATGCTGCGCCATATGAGTTCATGATTAGGAAGCAGTATAAAATGTAGTTATAAATAAATAATGAATGCTGCACCATATGAGTACATGGTTAGGAAGTAGTATAAAATTTAGTTATAAATAAATAATGAATGCTGCACCATATGAGTACATGGTTAGGAAGCAGTATAAAATGTAGTTATAAATAAATAATGAATGCTGAGCCATATGAGTACATGGTTATGAAGCAGTATAAAATGTAGTTATAAATAAATAATGAATGCTGAGCCATATGAGTACATGGTTAGGAAGCAGTATAAAATGTAGTTATAAATAAATAATGAATGCTGCGCCATATGAGTACATGGTTAGGAAGCAGTATAAAATGTACTTATAAATAAATGCTGTCACTAGAAAAAAAATCAAGTGAAACTGCTCTTTTTGACTTAATATTTAATGTCACTCAATATCCCTACCTTTTATTGCACACCAACAGAAGCAATCATCTCTTTCAAATACCTTGGTCTGTGGCTAGACCAATCACCAACATTCAGACAATATTCAGAAATCAAGGGCAAAAGCTAACTTACTTTTCTTTTGCACCAGGAAAATCTCACCCTACTATCCAAAACAGCCAGGACAGCTTTCGGCAAAGAAGACTGATCCATCTCGAATATGGACTACCCATAAGAGCCATAGCCTCCAAGAACAACTTCTACAAAATACAAGCTGGCCTTAGGCATAGGCCAACTAGGTGGCCACCTAGGGTGCCGCTCTAGTAAGGGCACTTTTCCAGCATTTATTTGGTGTAGATAGACCAGGATGGGGGCACCAGGTGGTGTGGTGGGGGGCACCATGAAGTCCTTTTGCCTAGGGCACCAGTTGACCTAAGGCCGCTCCTGTTGCTTCATCACTAAGTCACCATCTCATGAACACCACTGCCTCACCCTCAAAGAAGCCAAATTACTCCCAATGCACAGAGTAGACCTGTGACTAGGCTTTCTTGCCTTCAAACTTCTTCAAACTAACTCATTCTCATCACTCTCTGCCAAACTTTATACAAAACACACATAAATACTACAACCTCAAAGACTGCTCACAATCAAAACTCATCCAACCCCATAAACCAGGCTTCATTGCTCCAAGCACTCCATTCTTGATCCTAAAAATGTGAATCCCCCCACCTAAGGAGCTACAATCACATTTCTCTTCTTCAGAGCTGAACTTAAAAAATCCTCCAGATCAAATCAAATTGCTCTTGCCACACAGCAGGCAACGTTTACTCACTATCTCTCTCTCTCTCTCTCTCTCTCAACCACTAACATAACTTAATTTCACCTCCCCACCCTCCCCTATCGTTACCCCACAGCATTTCCACCATGACATAAACCTGAAATATAAGCATGCAAAACTGTAAAAGCTGTTTAAACTGTGAGCTTTGGCCAACTGAGACCTACATGAGTGGAGTTAAGTAGATTTTTATCTGCACTTTTATCAAATAATACACAATTTAAAGTAATTTGTTTGTGTTGCATTGAGCAATATCTAGCTGGAAGTTGAATGTTTTTTCAGTAGGTCCCCACCAATCCTCCCTGGTTTTGTCTTGGTGTTAATCTTGGTGGCTTTGAAACTGTCCACCCCTCTTGTAAATTTGCACTTGGATACTCCTCCTGGTCCCATCTCATTTGCTCACTCAAAAACAAAATGTATCTGCTTTTACAGTATTTGTGTTTCTTCCTACTTTATTTTGCTTTTGCGTCATCTTAAAAGTACTCAGTTGTATTTATTACTACTTGGTGTAACTCATTCTAAGCCTTTTAGTTTAAGCACTTGGGCTTCAGACCAGTTGTTTTACATTAAGGTTTGTGGTCTGCACTGTAGTGGCAGGACAGGTAGCTTACATCCTTCTAAGCTGGGAACTGCTGATTGAGGGCTCAGTGTCTGTTATTCTAAAAGTGTATTAATTCTGGTTAAAGCACTTGGGCTTCAGGCCAGTTATTTTACATTAAGAGGGTTCGTGGTCTGCACTCTTGTGGGAGGAGAGGCTGGACTTTGCCCTTCTGAGCTGGGAATTTCTGGTTAAAGGCTTATAGTGCCTGCATATTTGAACTGCTTCTTACTGAAATTGGTACACCTTGTTTGCTGTAGCATAGACTAGATCCAGGCCTGCTGAATCTAGCTTTGTTTGTATAACTTGAGCACTAATCCAGGCATTCTTTAAAGTATTCAATTGTATTTATTACTGCTTGGTAGTAACTTGATTAAAGTGTAGTTATCATTCTAAGTCTTTTGGATTAAGCACTGGGGCTTCAGACCAGTTGTTTTACATTAAGAAGGTTTGTGGTCTGCACTGTGGTGGCAGGGCAGGTAGCTTCCATCCTTCTAAGTTGTGAACTGCTGATTGAGGGCTCAGTGTCTGTTATTCTAAAAGTGTATTAGTTCTGGTTTAAGCACTTGGGCTTCAGGCCAGATATTTTACATTAAGAAGGTTCGTGGTCTGCACTCTTGTGGGAGGAAAGGCTGGACTCTGCCCTTCTGAGCTGGGAATTTCTGGTTAAAGGTTTATAGTGCCTGCATATTTGAACTGTTTCTTACTGAAATTGGTACACCTTGTTTGCTGTAGCATAGACTAGATCCAGGCCTGCTGAATCTAGCTTTGTTTGTATGCTTGTTGTTTGTTTGCTTGTTATTTCCCTGAAATGCTAATTCCACCTAAAATGAGGCTTTTCAGCGCTTCTGTGGATCCCTAGAGATATCTGCATTGCTTACTGTACTTATTTCCTTGTTTCACTTGAATGAAAGCTACTGTTTGTCATTTTTGCATTTAAGTTACCTGTAGCACATTGCATTTAAGTTACCTGGCACTTGCTCACTAAAGCAATTATATAGGTCAGTGCTAAAAGATTAAAAGCACTACACCCTCACAAACTCCCCTTGAGTACCTTGTTCCCCATTGGCCCTTTTTTTTCAATTATAAAGGAATTCCCAATACTATTCTAGCATGTCCAAAGGTCAGTTGTCAATCTCCTCTCCAGTCCAGCTGGTGAATCTGGGAATCCTGAGGCAATGTTACAACTGCCTCATGTAAACAGACAACCCTCTCCTCCTCCCAACAAATTCCAACACATGTGAGAGATGCAACCATATAGCCAAACTGGAGGCTAAGCTCTCTCAACTCAGTGCTGGCTTAACCAGTCAGGAGGAAAAGGAAACCATACTCACTACAATTCCAGTCTCACATAGACCTACCACGACAGCAAACCAAACACATAAACACACAAAAACATACTCGGAGGCTCTAAATAAAAATCTGCCTAAGCAGCAGAGACCTCCAAAGCAGACACCCAAGCAACCGCTACCCCAAAACAAAACACGTGCAACACATAGCTCACAAAGCCAGTGTGCTGAACAGTCACAGTCCTTAAGGCTAAACAACACACCTGATACACTTGTAATAGGTGATTCTATCGTCAGGCACACTGACGTCCCGCTCACCAGGCTGAACAAGGAGAGGGTCACGGTGAGCTGCCTGTCAGGCGCTAGGATCCGCCACATAACACAAGCACTCAGGTCACTCCAAGGCAAGTACAAATATGACTCAGTCATTGTCCATACTGGTGTGAATGACCTGAGGTGTACCTCCCTGGACTACATGAAAAGAGACATAGAGGAGCTCTCTGAGCATGTAGCCCAGGCCTGTATGACCCTGACCTTGAGTAGCATCTTACCTTCACCAAGAATGATGCCACAATATGAAGACAAGATGATCAATTTCAACAACTGGCTTAAGTATTGGTGTCATTCAAAGGGGATCCAATGCCTGTCAGCCTGGGATGACATGCTCGACAAGCCACGATGCTTCGCTAGGAATGGCTTGCACCTATCACCCTTGGGCTTTCGGATATTGACAAAGGCTCTTGCTACCCCCATAGTGCCTTTTTTAGGCAAGGCTCAAAAGACAAACCCACCTCCATAGGTATCACAAGGGATAAGAAACTAAGAGTAATGCTACCCAACGCCAGAAGTCTAAACTCTTCTTAGCATGGAGAACATCGATATCTGTGCAGTAACAGAAACCTGGTTCAAGGCTCCTGAGAGCACCCCAGCACTACCAGGTTATACCTCATACCATGCTTTTCGGCCCCAAAACTTGGACCAAACCATAAAAGGAGGGGGAGTATCAATATTCGTCAAAGATACCCACACCTCCAGGATGGTGGCACAGCACTAAGCATCAGAGACTATCCATGTGCAACTAACAGTGGGTAAAACTGCCTTCCAGTTTATAGCCTGCTACAGATCACCCCCCAAACCCAGGAACTCCACTCAGCCTTCCTGAGAACACTGGAAAATATGAAGGTCTCTCCAAACACCATTATATTGGGCGACTTAAACTACCCAAATATAGACTGGGAGCATTACTCTAGCTCCAACACCCTAGCCCAAAGGTTCCTAGAATTTATAAACTCAAATGCTATGGAACAACTTGTTACCACTCCCACAAGAGAGAAAAACATACTGGACCTGATCATCACCAACATGGGGACTCTATGCTCCAGACCAGAAGTGTATCCCTCTCTGGTAAGATCAGACCATAAACTAATCTCACTGGATATTCACATCCCGACCCCACCCCCTGCCCAGAAAACCACAATGAAAAACTTCTCTAAAGCAAATTTCACACTCCTCAAAACCGAGGTGGAATCCTTCAAAGCCCCCGGGCCTGTGGAAAATACGGCCCAGACCGCAGAATCCTTTATAAACGCATTCTATGAACACCTTCAGGAATGCATGGATCATGCAATCCCAGATAAAACCAAGACCCAATCCTCCAAAGGCAGGCGTCCTGTCTGGTGGACCCCAGCCATAAACAAACTATACAATAGAAGGAGGAAGCTACTACATGATAGAGCAAAATCCCAAAAAGGGAAGGCATCTCTGATCAGTATTAGCAAAAACTACGGGCACTCATAAAATCGTCTAAGGCCAGCTTCGAGAGAAAAATTGCACAGGACACTAAGGATAATCACAAGGCTTTCTTTAGTTATGTTAGGAACCTGGGTGGGAATTCCCAGATATGCTCAGAATTAGTCCAAAATTACAACAAATACACCGAACCCACAGACATTGCCAACATCCTAGCTGACAGGTTCAGCGCAAACTTCTCCCCCCCTCCCCACCAAAAGGGCAAATATCTATCCCAGCAGAGTGCTGCCCCCCTGACATCTCAGATGCTCAGGTAAAAGCCGCCCTCTCCAAAGCAAAAAACACAGCATCAATGGGACCAGATGGTGTCCCGGGCTGCGTCTTACATGAACTCAAAGAAGAGCTAAACCCAAACATAAAACTACTGTTCAGTCTCAGCCTTACTACAGGATATGTACCCAAAGAGTGGCGTACAGCAATGGTGGTCCCTCTCCACAAAGGTGATGCCTCAACGGATCCTGGAAACTATCGCCCCATAAGCCTGACTAGCTTGGTCTGCAAAGCTATGGAAAGGATCATCATGGACCTTATAAATAAAGATATTGGGGACCTACAGACACTGGATCCTACCCAGTTTGGCTTTGTTAAGGGCAGATCCTGCCTCTTAAACCTGGTCAATTTCTTTGAAACAGTCACCAGGGCCATTGACGAGGGGAAGGTGGTCCACACAGCCTACCTGGACCTTGCAAATGCCTTTGATACAATACCCCACTCGGGCATTATAGATAAGCTCACCAGCTTAAATATAAACCCCTATGTCACTAGATGGGTTACAAACTGGCTCAAGGACAGAACCCACATGGTTAGAATTGCTGGAGCCATGTCAAACTCCAAACCAGTTACAAGTGGTGTCCCGCAAGGCTCAGTCCTGGGACCTCTCTTGTTCGGTATATATTTCTTACAGGTACAGGCCAACACGGAAGGACTGTGGCTGACCAAGTTCGCAGATGACTGCAAACTGGGTGCCATAATCGACTCTCCAGCTGACACAAGCATCCTCCAAAAGGGCCTTATAGAAACAGACAACTGGTGCCAGAGCCATGGCCTCAAGCTAAACGCCAAAAAGTGTATAGTCATCCCCTTTGGCAAAAACAAAGTGCCCACAAATTACCACATAAGTGGTAATCCATTAAGTATGGAAGAAGTAATTAGGGACCTGGGGACCCAAGTTGATAGCAATCTCTCATTTGACAACCACGTGGCCAAAGTGGTTAGAAAAACATTTTATATAGCCCACCTAATCATGAAGGGATTCACATTTAGATCAGGGGAGGTCATTGTGCCTCTTTACTCATCCCTCATCAGGCCCATAATTGAGTACAATGCCCCTTTTGGGATGTACCTTACCAGACACCTGCAGCAACTGGAAAGACCCCAAAAGTACCTCACCAAGAGGATCAAAGGGCTCAAACAGATGCCATGTGCTGCCCGGTTAAAGAAACTCCAGCTCTACTCAGTGGTATACCACCTGCTCAGAGGTGATCGGTGCCTGACGTATAAAGCCATGTCCAACCCGGAATTAATGGACATGCTGCAACTCAGAAAATCCAAATCCCATCAAGCTATGCGCTCGAGAGACTTGAACCTCAGCACTGAAATAAATAGGACATGCTGGAGGGACAGATTCATAACCCAGAGGCTCCCTTCACTCTGGAATAAAATCCCAGTCCAGGTTAGGCAGAGTCCCTCATTGACTCTCTTCAAGAGGAATCTTGATGAGTGGATGGGGGATCATAGGTTTACCCCGGGTATCACTTCTGTGTCACTGTTAGACAGAGGCACAGTATACTAACCTCAAAAAAGGGCATAGCAAAATTAATTTAAAATGGGTGGCGAAAGCCAAACACACTCTGGCTAGGCTTATAAATACCCTAGGGCAGATAGCCTAGTATGAACCTATGAACCTAAAATGTGTATTTCCTTTGTAATTGTTGCTACATCTATTAATATCTCTTGTACAGTTTTTGTTTTATATTCTATTTTCTGTTGTGTTATGATATGTACAGTGTACTGCCTCTTCACACTTTCTTCTTTGTGAATTATTTCACCTGGCAGTACCTGCAAATGACCAGTTGTGATCAGTGTACTACTCTGGTAAACAATATAAAATAAAAATATAAACTTCACATCTGAAAAATAAGATGAAACACACAAAAGCAAAATTAAAGAACAATGATTTTTTAGGTTTCTTGTATTGCAAACGGTATTCCAGCTCACATTTTCTGTTTAGGACATATTTTTATAACAACCTTTCTTGATTTCACCTATGAATATACCTTAGAATATTATGGCAGTTCAAAAGAGACATCATTTTCAATATGTTTGCCTTGCTGTGCTAAGCCCACCCAGTATTGTTGCCTGTTTTTATTTGGGGGGGGGGGGGGCAACTGAACTTCTTCAAGTCCCCTGATATAAGACGAGTATGTGAGAAAGCAAAATAGCTCAGTACTAGCTAATTAGCAGCTAATTGCCTTACAGTCTTAGCTAGTCTATCAGTCCCATATGCTATTCATTTGTTTAAGTACATCATCAGGCCAGGCAAAGAAAAATTAAATTTCATTATGCAGTATCAGAAACTTTAAAAGGATATTGGGCATGTTATAACTGTATATTTCATGGTACAGACTTAGCATATCTGGAATAATTGGCACTTTGTGGATGGTTAAAGGCACTTTGAACAATGCCTCCTGTCAAACCTAAATCTGTAAGTTTCTGAAACTTGTTATTGCATTCAATGTCATACTGAATACAGTAAAACAAAATTAAGAAACTTGTTTAAAATTTATCAAAATATATAACTTATCCTATAGAAGACAGTGAAACAATCATTAAACATTTAAACATTGTGCAGAAAACAAATAAAAGGCATTTTTTGATAGTGAACTTCACTTTCTATTGTCTGGATTTACACTTTTATAATGCAAGGCCTCTCAAGAAATGTAGACAGAATGTAAACCCATGAGAAAAACAAGGTCTAAGTTCAACATCGTAAATGATAGGATATGTCTGGGGGTTGGTTTTTGGGACCTCTGGTTATTTTCCCATATTATAAAACAGCTTCCTGTAGGCTCTTAAAAGAAGTTATGTGCAGTTTAGATATGGGTGTAACAAGAAACACCTTCTTTTAACAGACCTATCATTAAACTACAAAGAAAGTTTTCCATGAAGACCTCCAGCTGTGAGCAGCCATTTACAGCTCCAGAGTAATTGAAGAAAGAACACAGTTAACCCAGATTACTCTTAAGGATGGGGAGAGGGAGAACAGAATGTCTAATGTACTTATTTCCATGTCAGTTAAGGTATTTTTTGGAGTATTTCTATTAAATGGTAGTCAGTGGAAGTTTACTCCTTTAGAAAGAGGAAATATTTGTTGGGTTAACTGGATTGGTAGTAAAGCGGGGTGGGGTGGGGGGGTCACAGATTCTGCTAAAACCTGCTCAAATGACGGAAATTGCAGTTGTTTGGGTGAGCTTAGACATGGCAGATATCATGATCAGATGTTGATGGCAAAGTTGGCAAACATACGCCTGCAGTCTTTCTTTTGTTCCTCTTCTTTTCAGTTTTGTTAGCAAGGCAGCAATTAAAACTTGATTACAGATTCTGGGCTTTTGCTTTTTAAATGCCTCAGTACTTTAACTCATTCCTGCCAGAAACATGTGCGGTAAAATCTTTACTCAGACAGGACTTAGTGGATTTTGGCAACAGAGTAAGGGTCCAATTAGCACAACACACACTATAAAAGTAAATCTATGATCCCAATACTATACCTTAAACTTCTTGTTTTATTATTATCAGTATAAGACATATAATCTTGCCTGCTATTACATGAAGGCTTCTTCTTTCGGCTTTTCCTGGTTAGGGATCACCACAGCAGATCACCTGTCTGCTCATGATTGGCAGTGGAGTTTTATGGTGTCGAGTTGCCAGCCCGGCACCCAACCTTCCACAGAAGGCACACACATGCATGCCTAAGTCCAATTTAGAGTATCCAATCCACCTACAGCATGTCTTTGTGATGTGGGAGGAAACCGAAGCACCTGGAGGAAACTCACATGACCACAGGGAGGATATACAGACTCTGCACAGACAGCACCTCAGCTGAGGATTGAACCAAAGAACCTCTTGCTGTGAGGTGGCAACGCTAACTGCTGCACCATCACAGCCACCCTCTACTATTACATGAAGGCAATAGTTTTTATTTAATTTTTATTTTACACCCATTTACCAGGATAGTACACTAATCACAACTTACCATATGCAGGTACTGCCCAAGTGAATTGTCACATAGAAGGAAAAGTATAATAGAAAGGCAATAAGCTGAACATATCAAAAACAGAATGGAAAGTAACAATATATAGCAAAAACTGTATGGTAGAAATTAATAAATGTAGCAACAATTATGACAACACTGTTTATTTTTTGTAGACCAGGTTAGTCCCACTAGGCTTGTGAACTACTTTCAAAGAATAGATGAGATAATATTTATACAGACAGAGGAAATATCCCCAAAACTCCTGGGACTTAATTCTTGTAAGGGGCAAGGGATATTTGGCATCCACTACCAAGTCAGAATGCTGGGATCTCAGTTTTAAAATCTTATGTATATGATACCATCTCAGTAGTGAAGCATCTACCCCATGCTACATTGTCATGTTAGTATTGGAATAATATGATTCCAATAATCTGGTGTGGGAGTAGATCCTACAGCCTTCTAATCCTGTAGACATCAGATGTAAATCTGCAAACTTCTGAGGTTAATGCATCACACTGATTTCTAACAACATTATGGCTGAGGGCTGGCATTTTATGTGTTTCTGGATTACAATATTTCCAGAAATCAAATCGATAATCGCAGTACTTGCTTATTTAACTTCTGTAACAATATGAATTTTGAGTTGATTCATGATAAATCATTAAAAGCAGTTTTGCTGAATGGAAATAATTGAAAGTAGTTCACTGGAACTACCTATAGCAAACATTTAGAGCAGTGGTGAACAATCTTTTTGTGGGGAGGGCCACTACATGAATTCTTAATGCATCTGCGGGCCACCTGAAAATATAGTAAGTCGTTACGAGTTAACAATAGGTACAGGTGACTGGCATTTTTACTTAAGACAGCAGTCATGAAATTGCCTGTTTTCTACATCAACTTTGCATTTAACATTATTCTGGCTTGCAGCCATGACTTATTACAAACTCTTGCAGAAAGTTACTGCTGTTTACAGACTACAAGTTATAAACAACAAAGAATAGTTACTTCCACAGCTAAAATCAGAGGTGTGCGCAACTGCAGTCAATTAGGTAAGTAAGCACATGCTGGAAAGTTTGTGCGACTGGAGTAAGTCATAGCATTTTTTCACTTTTTTTAAAAAATTTTGGTTACTCTCTGGGAGCCGAATGGTGTT
Organism: Protopterus annectens; assembly: GCF_019279795.1. NCBI lineage: Eukaryota > Metazoa > Chordata > Ceratodontiformes > Protopteridae > Protopterus > Protopterus annectens. The sequence goes on along the minus strand of NC_056741.1, from coordinate 298,884,942 downwards.
GCGTCGAGGGCCAGATTTGGCCCTGGGGCCAGACATTGTGCACCACTGATTTAGTGAATCATTTTGTGGGCAAGCCCGTCTTCACCGCCCCTCCATGTGGGGACACTCCACACCCCACAAATGTATATATGCCAACTCTGAACTTGCACAACTGTGGATAAAAAGGCAATCTCCATTGTTGATGAAAGTGGTTTTGGTGAACTGCTTTCATATCATTTGTATTCACCAAAACTGCCTTCGATAAGATGACATGCTCCCATTTTTCCCATTTTGAGTTACCATGTTCTTTTTGACATCACATCAGATATGTACAATATGAAAATACTGTAATGGTTACAGAGAGTAGGATCTTACCTTTTCCTAGAGCACAAGTGTTAATATCAGAAAATCTGGAACACAGTCCCCTGGATTCACTAATCTTCCATGCAGGACTAGTTTAGTCCTGCACGGAAGCGCCAGTTTAGGAGCAGGACGGCAGCGCGCCATGCATATTAATGAAGGCACACTGCCTGAGCTCCCAGGCTTACACGGAGTGTGTACCAGTGCAGGGGGCGTGTCTGAGAGCAGAGCTCTCAGAATAAACACGCCCATGCAATGTAGAAAAACAGAAAGTGTTAAGAGATGAGCGAGCTCGCTTATAGGTGTCCGCATATCCCCACCAACAGTTGCCCATGTGTACAACAGCAACAGTACTGAAAAAGTAAATAAAGAAACCCTTTTATTTTTTTTTAAACTCTGATTAAAGCTAACTGTAGGTGCGCGGGTGTGCCCATCGCTTAGCCACAGTTAAAGCAGCTTAAAAGGCTGAAGAGGATAACAATAAAGATATATGCAAATGAAGCAGCACAGCAATAGTGTAGTGGGCAGAGCATCCACTTAACAAGCAGACATTCCCACTTCAAGTCCCACTGCAGCACATTCCATTTTCCATGTGAAATCTGTATATGAACAATTTTTTGCTGTATAACCTACGAAATAATATTTAAATGTGAACTGGAGTACTGCATTAAATGCACATGTGAAATGTCAGGGTCATAATGAATAAGGCACTAGTAAGCAGGTTTAAGCACAAATACGCAGTAGTCAGCATATGTAAGCACTAGTAAGCGTGTTTAAGTGTGATTGCATGGGGGAAAGCATTGCCTACAGAGATTAAGCAAAGTAGAAGCTATCTGAGTGTAAGAAACTGTAACCGGAGGTTAGCAGTGCTTAGCTCCGTGTAAACCCGCTTACAACTGCTTAAAAGTACCTTAATGACTCTGTATCCAACGGCCCTTGTTCTGCCCAACAACAAAATAAATGGCCTCTGTAAGGCTCAAACCCAGGACCCTACATACTACAGCCAATGTGATTTGCCAATAAGCCATGGCAAATATACATAGCTCTGATCTTTTCACAAATATAGCATATAGCAAAATAGGTCAGCAGTACAGGGAATGTACGTAAATGTATGTGTGTGTGTGTGTGTGTGTGTGTGTGTGTGTGTGTGTTTACATATATGCACAACTAAATAGATATATACCTCTCTCTCTGTCTCTATTTTATATATATATATATATATATATATATATATATATATATATATATATATACACACACACACACATATATATATATATATATATATATATATATATATATATATATATATATATATATATATATATATATATATATATATATATATATATATATGTGTGTGTGTGTGTGTGTGTGTGTGTATGTATATATATATATCTATATCTATATATATATATATATATATATATATATGCAGATATATCTCTGTAGATATAACAGAGCACATAACAAAGACATATATGACCACAGGCACTGTTAATGGGGGTGAGGGTGCTCATGCAACATACGGCTTACACGTAACAATATTCTCCCCGCCCCATACAAAGAGGTCTGCCCTGCATTACAATACCAACTTTTGTGAATCCAATAACCAGGACCTGACACGACATGGCCACAAGAAGTTTACAGTAAGCCATGCCACCTGTATGATGTGAGGCTGGTATTGATGACATATCATACATTACAGTATGGCTACCATAGTGTAAGTACAATGTGGAAGCAATACAACATTCCTAAGATGCATATACACAGACACAGGTATGGAGATACATATATATGTCTATATATATAGCTACATACATATATAGACATATATGTAACTACACATACACACACAGACATATGTCTAGGAAGTTACATTATTAGAGGGTGCACACCACAATTAACAGCCAGTCTCCCTACAGTTGAAACCTAATCAGATGGACAATGTATGACTCACCCATACAAAAGACAATTGTTGCCTGAAACATATACTAACAGAGAAGTCAAAGTATGTAATACCACACACAGGTTTGCATATGTTTTAAAGCTTTATTTGTGTACAATTACAGTTTTATATGCCATGTCATATTGCAGTCTATACTTTAAAATACATATAAACAGATAAATGCTAATGTCAAACAAATCATTTAAGACAGTAATCTGAAAGCATACCATATGTTGCTGTCCAGGCCAAGGCCTGCAGGTAGTACAACAGAAAATACTGACTGGGCCACAGGATAACAATCAATCAACAGTAAGTAATGCAGATGTATAGCCCAGCAGCCTCTAACTACACTCTGTACACAATCCCTAGGGTGAAAAGACCTCAGTTTACACAATGGGATGTATCTGTTACATAACAATGCATAACTGAATTCATCACAATTGTACTGACAAACAGAACAGGCTGTATGGCAGTAATCAGTAGGCCAGCAATGTTCACAAGGTGAAGTGTATGGTAATGTACAGTCATATACCTTAAGCCAGCTTATTACTGATATACCTCACATGTTGTAACACCTTAGGTTAACGATGGTGCTTACCCTCCCCACCAGACTGACTTACAGGAGCATATAAAACTGTTACATACACTGACCTCTGCACTGCAAAGGGCCATACATGTGTGGTGCAGATGAAGCCTACATATATATGGACCCCTCCCCCTGTGTGGGTGCCCAACAGCACTGGAATGATGGCGGGAATGGCAGCATGACATTATCACTGACCAACACATAATAACCCCTTACTGAATGTCATATGGACAAAGCCTGGTACGTCGGTGGAGGACAGAGGCCAGTACACAGACCCATATGTGAAATAGTGTTGCCATACACTGAGCATGTTGCTGTTGCTACAGGATAGTCTGCAACACACACTTAGACAAAAATATGATGTCATAAACACAAATGGATGTAGCCACCTACTGATAGCACTCAATACACACACTGCCGGTTATATATCTGACACAAGACCTGTGTGGTGGACAGACAAAACATAGGCATATGAGAAAAGAAGAAAAATGAACCAAACAGCTGAATTAAACCACGATAATTTACTGCAAAAGAACTCCGATAAAAATCACAAAGTAAGCGCTTTCGTAAGGCACAATAGCCAAACTTCATCAGACAAATTCATCTCATAAGTGCCCAACATTTATATTACAAACCACACCCACTAAACAATTAATCCACAATTAATTACTTAAAATGCATAATACTTGCAAAATGATTGAATGTTAAAAATTACATGTAAAAAATATATATATAAAAAAAATCATACTTGAAAACAATATATATATATATATATATATATATATACATACACGTTATACAATAATAAACAATTCATGAATAAAAATGTTATTGTTATTATTATAAAATTACCTATCTAATACCCTAAACTTCAATTTGCTAATAATAGAGATACCATCATTCAAACCTGGGGGTACATGGGCATTAAGGAAGACCTGCCACCAAACTTCCTTGTCCTCTAACCATAATTTCCAAGGACCGCCCCTGTCACCCCTTCTAACCTGCTGCAACACCAAAAATGTAAAAACATGGTCAGGGAATTTTTTAATATGCCTATAAAAGGCATTATTTTCGTCACAATGGCGAACATCATACAGATGTTCATATATTCTCTGGGCCAGCTTCCTTTGGGTCTTTCCAACATAAAAGCTGGCACAGTGAGAACACAAAGCTGCATATACTACTCCCTGTGTGTGACAATTAAATTTTCCTTTAACATTAATTTCTTTGTTGCAAATATTCACCTTAGATGTAATTAAAATGTGTTTATACTAACTACAGGCCCCACAAGATGTCATTTTGTATCTTAGTATCCTTCACTTGCTCTAAAATATTTTTGATATTCCTCCCCCTCCTGAAAATAATTTCAGGGTGTTCACCAAACAGAGCCTCCACAGCAGGATCACTTTTCAAAACAATCCAATTTTTATTAACTATATCTTGTATAGAATAACTATCACTGGAAAACATAGTATCGAAAGGGCAGGAAAATCTCTCTCCCAACTTGGACCCACTGGGTGTCCCTTCACCACCATGAACAAGGGTAACACAAGGAACAATAGAGTTCCCATCCATGTCCATTTCTTGTGGAGATACCACCGGACTCAAAACACATGACCCCGTATTATTTAAAATGGGTTTATAAATCCCTTTGAAACACTTGTCTACCACTTCCTTCCTAATATTATTAATCAAATACTTAGGATAAGCCCTGTCTACAAACATTTGACACATAAAGTCACATTCCTCCAAAAAGTCCAAATAACTAGAGATCATCGGGGCCGCTCTCACCACTTGCCCTTTAATAATACCACGTTTGATGTGCATAGGATGGTTACTATTGAAATGCAGTATACTATTTGAATATGTTGGCTTTTTGTATATTTTGGATTTCAAGAAACCTTCCTCAGTTTTAACCAATAACACATCCAAATACGACACTTTAAACAAGTCAAAACTATAAGTGAACCCCAGAAATGTTTTACTCTCATTAATATAATTGATAAATTCCACTATACCTTCCTCAGTTCCCCTCCATGCAATGAATAAATTGTCCAGGTATCTCAGGTATAATATAATATTAGTAAAGTAAGGGGAGAGAAATAAGAAATGTTTTTCCCACCAAGCCATGACTATATTCGCAAAAAGTGGACCACAAGGAGAACCCATGGCCACCCATAGAAGCTGCTTAAAAAAATGCCCCTCAAAATAGATGTAATTGTTCCGTAACACTATATCCATCAATTGGGTATAAGTATTGATACTGTCCTGAGGCCCACTAAATTCTTCAAACAGAAAGTCAGAGAACCAGTTGAGACCAACATCCTGGGGAATACAGCTATAGAGCTCCTTAACATCAATAGTGAGAAAGATGATATCTTGATTCACCATATCCAAGCTGTTACACTTATCCAAGAAATGCCAGGAATCCCGGCAAAGCTGTGAAATATTCATAACCTTTTCTTTCAATTTATGGTCCAAGTACTTAGCAACATAGCTAGTCTTGGACCAGGAAGAGTCAACAATAGGTCTAAGCGGGGGATTGACCAAGTCCTTATGGATCTTGGGAATCCCAAAGATCCCTGGAATTTTAGGAACATCCATAGACATATAATTATACTCATCAATCCCTATCTGGTCCTGGGTTAACATGTCCATAAGGTTACTATCAATTTTATGATAAGCAATGTTAACCTCATTCAAAGAGGCTTCAGTATAGGTATTTCTATATAGCAAATCAAACATTTTTTGCACATAATCAGCCCTGGACATAACAACCACTCCTCCCCCCTTATCTGGTTGCATGACCCCCAGGTTCACACTTCTTAATTCATTTAAGAGACCCTTTTCCACTTCAGTGATATTAGCATCAACAGTATTTTTATCCAGAAAATGCCGGAAATCTGTTTCACACATTTTTTCAAATGCTTTAATAGCAAAGTGCAATTCAGGGTTAAAACTACTAGGCATTCTCAAACATTGACTGTTAGCATTAAAAACATCACTATCATTCCTATGCATGAATTTTAAATTAAGTCTACGTGTATACAATTTAATATCACATATTAGCTCACCAATAAGAGACAGACAAAACATAGGCCCACATATTAGAACTATGCAGACAGACTGCAGCCCATATTAAACTAGTATGTAC
>NC_056741.1:298791415-298876415 GCF_019279795.1 Protopterus annectens | reverse complement strand
CAGACCTGTTTCCATCTTTATGTCTTTCAGGCTACATGAACATAGGGAGGCTTCCATACTCTGCCAGAGAAATGGAAGTCATCCTTGGATACCTCACCAACCACTACCCCATACTGTTTGGAAGGGGAGCAGAGGACCAGCAGAAGTGGACCACCCTGTGGAATGACCTAATCCACAGGGTCAATGATGTCGGACACCATAACCAAACTTATGAGCAGGTCCGGCATCATTGCTCATACCTGCTTCGCAACACCTGTTGGCATGTTGCTGCAGTCCGGGGGGGGGGGTCATGCAGACCATACCCTCTGACACGAGTGAAAAAACTACTCAGCAGCCTTGATGCACCTACCCATAGAAATCAACAGCAACTGTCAGACAGCATTATGGAGGTAGGTGCTACCTATGCACCAGCTGAGGAGCGTGCAGGTAAGACCACAGTAAACATTAGTAGACCACTGTTGCATATGCATATGCATCTGTATAGGTAGAGCATCATCTTCTTCCTTCGGCTTTTCCTGGTTAGGGGTTGCCACAGTGGATCACCTATTCCCATTTCTACCTGTCGTCTGCATCTTGCTCTGTCACACCAACCACCTGCATGTCCTGTCTCACCACATCCATAAATCTTAACTATAGCCTTTCTCTTCTCCTCTTACCTGGCAGCTTCATCCTTAGCATCTGTTTCCCACAAATAAGCAGCTCCCCTCCTCAGCACATGTGTAAAGCAACACGATCTCACCTGTCTGGCTTTGGCTCAGAACTGTTCAATCTGGGCTGACCCTCAAATATACTTATTCCTAATCCTGTCTGCCCTTGGCACAACCAGTGTGAATCTTAACATCTTTAACTCTGCCACATCCAGTTATGATTCCCGCCTTTTTGTCAATGCCACAGTCTTCAACCCATATAACAGAGTTGATCTCACTACCCTCTTGTAGACCTTCCTTGTTGCTCTTACTGGTACTTGTCAGGCAGAAATCATTCTTGACACTCTTCACCACACACTCAACCCTGCCTTTACTCTCTTCTTTACCTCTCTTCTGCACTTGCCATTACTCTGAACCATTGATCCCAAATATTTAGACCCATCCACCTTTGCCAACTCTATGCTCTGCATCCTCACCATTCCTCTGTTCTCCTTCTCATTCACACAGAGATATGCTGTCATAGTCCAGCTGACCTTCCTTCCTCTCCTCTCTAGAGCATATCTGCATCTCTCCAGGGTCTCCTCAACCTTTTCCCTGCATATCACACTGTCATCTGCAAACATCATAGTCCACGGGGACTACTGTCTGAACTTGGCTGTTAACCTGTCCATCGCCACCACAACTAAGAAAGGGCTCAGAGCTGCTCCTTGATGTAATCCCACCTCCACTGGAAAGGCATCTGTCACCCCCACTGCAGATGTCAATGCTGTCATACTACCCTTGTACATATGCAGTACCACTCTAACATACTTCTCGCCCACTCCTGACTTCCTCACACAATACCACAACCCCTCTGTAGGCACCCTGTCATATGCTGTCTCCAAGTCCACAAAGACACAATGCAACTCATTCTGACCTTCCCTGTACATCTACAACAACTCTCTCAGAGGAAACATTGCATCTGTAGTGCTCTTTCTTGGCATGAAACCATACTGCTGATCACTATTAATCACCTACCATCTTAAACCAGCTTCCACTACTCTGTCCCATAATCTCAAGCTGTGAATGGTCAATATTACCCCTCTGTAGTTACTACAGCTCTGCACACCACCCTTATTCTTAACATATAATACCAAAACACCTTCCAGCCACTTGTCAGGCATCCTCTCACATTCCAAGATTCCATCAAACAACCTGGTTAAACATGTCACTTCCATGTCTCCTAAAAACCTCCAAGCAACCACAGGTATGTCTTCTGGACCAACAGCCTTTCCATTCCCCATCCTCTTCATAGCTATCTGCACATCTGCCTTGTAGAGCATGCATATCTGACATGTCATAAATATTGTTTGTTGCATAGTAGTAATGAACAAATGCACATAACTGGTAGTATTGTGGACTTGTACCACTGATGTAGTGTAATGCCGTACCCACCCTGTAGCAATGCCACAGCTGTGGCCATTAACATTGTATCTCTCACACTCTTATGCAGGTCCCTCCAGGATACCACCAAGGCAGCAGCCTGTGGCTGGTGAGTATGGTTTCTATTGATGCTTGCAAATACACAGAGCATGTAATGGCTGTGATATATGCCATGCACACATCTAACACACCTACCCTGAATGCATGCTGTACATGTTCACATATTGTTGCTATGAAATGCTCTGCATCACAGTGGTGACCATGATAGGGTATTGGAAAGGTATGTCAGATGGCTGTGAGATAACTAACAACCTGTCATTGTGAAGTGTGTCCACAGGGATTAACATAATGGTGGCACACACAGCCTACAGTAGGGACACTTGTGAAACATCCCCCTTGCACAGTGCACCAACAGATTATAAACCAGTATTATGATGACAACTGTTACAGATGTACAGTATGGCATAATGTATTAGGGTGGTCCACATTATTAGCTGGAACTTGGCTGTAACACATGCGGTGCAATGTATGGTGCACTGCAAACTGACTCACATGTGTAGCCCATACATATCAAGCATCTGTGAAAAGGCTGAAGGTGGGGAAGGGTTGTCAGCATGACACATCAACGCACTGCAGCAGGGAGCCATAGGTATGGTAAGAATGGCTATATCTGCACATAGACAGGGTCAGTAACTGTGGCAGATGTACCTCTACACCCACAGAAATAGTGACTGCAGTGTGTGAACACCAAGGGGTGTGCATATGAGTAGACTTTGCAATCATGCACAGTTGGGGAAAATGTGTAGGCAGTCTGCCCATGCACAAGCAAATGCAGATGGGCTATGCTAGTATACCCCTTGCAGGAATAGTGACTGCTGTAGTACACATAACAATGGGTGCAGCAACACATCATGATAATCATGTGCATGCATAGGCACACACAGGACTGTATGCAATGCAGTCATCATTTGCACACCTAACACCTTTAGTAGACACTGCATGTGGATGTACAGGACACATGACACATATCAGGCTAATGTACTGTTAAAATACATAGAGATATTGTCCCATGGCTGATCAAGGAAAAGTGCATCACATCAATAAGTGTGTAGACTCCCCATAGCCACTGTATGATCCAGCAGTTGCCAGTGTAATACTATTGGATTGTTCATACGTGGTCTGCTAATATAGAGAGCTGTAAACCACACAAGCATTCACAACTGACATCTGACCACACATCATCCCAGATATTGTTTGCTGGAAAACATAGGGGCTGTGAGCATTACAGCTAACATAAGTGACACAGTACTACACACGCAGCAATGGGATGTACACCTGTGAGTTTTGGTGCCCAGTACATGGCAGGGTGCATAACAGGTGCACAGCAATACTGTTTACATGGATGCAGTGTTCCTCAGGGGAAGGGATATCACCTACTAACACAGGCCATGCCTCACACACGTGTATACTGTTGCTAGCATGGATTGACTAAAGCTGCACTGCATGCTGTTGTGTACCATATGTTATGCATGTTGACAGTTGGGTAATGGGAGGACTGTGTGTACTATCATTATGCAACCACACCTGTGTGTGTGTGTGTGTGTGTGTGTTCATTTCATCTGTAGGTTCAATGTGGTGTAGTGGAGGGAGGTTGCTACATGTAGGATGTCTGTGTGCATGTGTGTATGTGGTTGTGTGGGTGACCATCTATACACATGTGTGACTATGGAGTTTTTCATATGGCAGTACTTCCCTTTGCAGTACATGGACATGGACTGATACAAGACAAAACAAGAACACTTGTCTGATATGTAATCACAGGACAGCTGATACTCTACTAAGATCTATAGCATGGAACATGCATTGGGAGGGGAAGTAGATACCAGATATACCCTCAATATCGCATACAGCAGGGAGGTGAATGGCAACCCATGTAGGCAGCACTACAGATGCATTGTGGAATTACTAGACAATAGCAGGGAGTGTACATATACATTACAGTTGTCACATGATAGGCTGATTGTGCAGCATCTTAGGCATGTACTGAGCAATACATACACATGACAGTACAGTGTGTGACATTAAGAAGGCAACGTATCAGCACCTCACATATAGGGGCCAAGCTCACAAAATCCCAACATACACAGGGTGAACACTGAATGATAGCAGTGAGGCTATGTACAAAGTACTACACTCAGGGCGTGGACTTAATGGAGTAACAGGTCTTGAGTTGTGGTCATCTCTGTAGGCATTTAGTGGAATGAGACATTAATGAGTGGCATTAATGAGTGTATGTCACCAGGTGCGATGTATAATGGGCATCGTATGGGAATAAACATGGGACTGTCTGTAGCACCACAGACAGGTAGGTATTTAGGTGGATTGTGTGTGTGTGTGTGTGTGTGTGTGTGTGTGTGTGTGTGTGTGTGTGTGTGTGTGTGTGTGTGTGTGCATGTATTGTTATGCAATGCTGGACAGGTCTTAAAGTGCGTTATTATCTTCCCCCCACAGGTGATGAGGTCAGGCTCCCTCCTGCAGGCTACCTGATGTTGGTGTGCACACAAACACTGACAATGATGATGCTATGTTTGAGGCACAGGTGGGTTTGTCAGGGGTCAACACAGTGCCAACAGTTGACATCCCCCTCTTAGCAACCCCACCCCACACACAGTTTCTGTGCCTATACATACCCCATCACCAGTGGCCATAGCTGAGGGACAATTGGTGGCTAGTGGCAATGCACAGGGTAGTGTGGTGACCATGCCAGCTGTGTCTGTCCACAGCAGGCATAGCCAGATGTCTGGCAGGTCACCACATAGGCGGATGTGCCAGGGTGCTCATGGTAGGCCCACTGTTCATCCTGCCCCTGGCACAGGCACCACAACTGGTACCACCAGGCACATGTTTCAGGCTATCATGGAGTCACAGACATGTATGGAAATGTACACCAGACAGTACCTGAGGCTGCAGAGGGCTGCATACTCATCTGTAAGTGACAACATCCGTAAACTTGCTGCTGCCTTCTGTGAACACAACTAGATCATAGATAGATGCTGGGGTGAGATGGTGGGCCTCCTCGACCGTGGTCTGTCTGTACTCAAACACCTGGTGAGAGTGGCGTGATGGTCACATGGATGTAGCCATAATACACCAACATCTGGCAGTCAATTTGGATGTGCTAGGACACCAAGCCACTCCCATAGTGGAAGTAGTAACCCCAGCACATCACTGGGCGTGCTGTTGACACCACACCAAAGCAGGCCTCGTGCATGTGGCCCTGGCCAGTCCCATGCAGGACATGGTTACAGCAGACACCTGTCATCATCAGAGGAGAGCAACATCTCAAGGCCTGTACCCACACATGCCCATGGAACCTCTGGCAGATGCAGTAACTGTGTCTGTGGCTGGAAGCAGTGAACTGCACACCCTGCCAGGTATGGTCTGCAGCTGTCCAAAAACACCTGTATAGGGCAGCCACATGGCAGAACTGTGTGCATGCATACCCACACACTATGCACACACCTAGGCTGACACTATACTGACACACACCACATCAGTATGCCCTGATCCAATAATTCAACCCCTCACCCACACACATGGTATTAACTGTATGGACCACCCTCTGCCTCTGGCAAACCAGCAACACACCCTGTGCATATGATGATACCTGTGCCACATCCCTGTCATCCATAACATCAATGCAGGGACAGGCTAATATGGTTCTGATGCACATGGTGACTGCAATACAGTGCAGCACTGTATTGCAGTATAATATGTTGTTAGTAGTAATGTGTAATGCATACATGTCAGGTAGTGTAGACACCCAGCTACGATGCATATCAGCTGTTAGTAACAGTGGGTGATTGTGATCTCCATAATGTTATCCATATGTGTTGTAGGTGTACATGTGTCAGCAGTAGGATGGTCTGCAGTCAGATTCCACAAGGGTTATGGCACTGTGGTGACACCATAGCTGTGACATATCTGGAGTACAGTTGCATACATGCCACAAGTTTTTATAACAGTTAGTGCCTGTGCCACATAGACAGGTGGCCCACTGGGACATGTGTAATCTGCAACCTTATGTAGACCCATCCACATACACGCACACTCTTACTTGGCAATACTTTAACTAGACCCCTACCTAGGTATGTAGTGCTAATGAACTGTGTGGCTTTCATTGCACACACCACACAATGTGTTGGGTGAGGTATGCACCAGCTTACATGTTACTTGCAGAACATAAACAGACATGTACAGTATGGTAATGGGTGATTTAATGGTTGTACGTGAATAATGCATAGTATAACATACCATCATACACACATTGACAGACACATAACAGGCAGACACACATCCAAGAGACCTGGGCCTATTGGTGATAACTAACTAGTCTGTGTGTCCAATGTTTACAGGTAGGCTGCACACTGCACATGTGTAACTGACATGTATTGTGGTGTCACTTACCTGTATGGGTGATGGTGCCATTGGTCAACATAAAGAGGTACATGGGACATATACAGGGTGTACCATGGTGTAATAACAGTGTACACAGGACACACATCCTCCATTGGTTATTGTATGCACTGCAAGCCATAGTGACACTCTGATATACCCACTATCACACATTGGCCACAACTGCAATGCAACCCATTGTATATCACAACAGTGGTACTACAGGGATATGCATGTAATGCACATGCCACAGGCATAGTAGGGTGTTGCATCGCCATGCGTCACCTATGGGCAGCAACAGCAGTATCTTCACTACTTTGTGGCAATGTGTAGTGTAATAGGAATATGTGGTCTCAGAATTGTTACCCTACAGATATGCAGACATGCACACATACACACACTTGCCAGACCTCAAAGGGTTTCCCATGTCTATCGACCCATTTGTACAACACTGTTGTGCTGGTACTGCATGACTCATGTAGCCATTATGGAGAGGAGTGTAACAGGGTACATGTCACGTCCAATACAGGTGCAGCAACATCTGACTATGTCAATGTCTGTTGAGGTGGTTGTGAAGGCTGTCGTGGAATTCCCAACTACAGGTGTACAGACACTGTTATTATCAGTAATGCACAGGTACACATGTGTCGGTACCATGGTGCATTGCTGCAGGTGGTCATACAGGTGTACCTGGCTTTTGTCCATGGAGAGATGGGTTGTGTAGGGGGTGTGTTTACATCGATATCATGCCATGTGCCAGCAGGCAATCCATTGATAGACACCAGGTTGGTGACTATCAGGGTGATAGTGACATGCATCAGCAAATCCTCTGGGTGCTCTCTGCACATAGCCACTGAGGTGATCCAGTTGACATGTATGCAACATACATTACAACAAATGATTTCTGTGTGTGATGGAGACCTGTACCCAAGCATGTTCTGTTGACTGTGGTAGTGTAGTGTAGGTACCCATGGCATGTTGCCCATACAGGGTGATGTCTCCTATATGTGGCCATTAGTACACGGCTGGACAGACATGTCAGTGTCAATCAAGCATAGGTTGTCTGCATGTATTCCAGCTGGATACATGTCATCTGCACATCTGTAGAGGGACTAACAGACATCAGTTTGGCAAGTAGCTATGCATGTGGATGACTGTGTCAACAGATGGATGTTTGACAACAATATGTATGCCATAACTACATGTTGTAAGCCCTCACTAGCATGTACTTTGCAGATGGACCTCCACAGTTACATTCTACATGTCTGGTCATTTTCCAGTAGGGGATATATATGCTGACACAACCCACACCCCAGGAACACCACAGTGAGGCCACAGAGTCCAGCTATGCCTGCAGGTGTGCTTGTTGTCATTAGTACTTTTAGCAGTCTAACCTTGCCTGAGACAGCACTGTCAACGGTAGTACCACCATGTTACACTACATGCCAGTGTGACAACATGCACCGTGGGTTACTACCCCTGCATGTACCACATTCACACAGATTACAATGCTGTGCAGGTCTCATATACTAGTTCTTCCCAGACATGACACTCACACCACTTGCTACTGTAATGACAGCACATAGATGGATGTATTGGACATGGCATTACATATACTTATGACAGATGTCATTACACAGGGTTTGACATGGCCTAGTATGTTGAGCAGAGATTGCCTCTGAGTAGACGATATGCCAGAGAGTATAGCTGGGTGTTTCCTAGATGGTCAGCATAGGGCATCTGCTTTATGCCTGTGATCTGTTTAGTGGGGTATTCCTGTGGCCTTCCATCTGTTGCAGATGTCTCATGAGGTGCATACGAAATGGTGTGTAGTACTCTATAATGTGTGTAATGAGGGATGGGTACAGCAGGACATTTACCTCCTTTACTGTGGATAAAAATCCCTTAGTGATGAGGTGTGCCACATAGAAGGATTTCCTCACTGTTGTGGCAATGTTATTCAAGGTGAGAGCACTGTCCACCTGTGTCTGTAGGTCTGTCATCACACGTTTAGTATTTAGTGTACTTGCACATATGTGATAAATCATGGGTACATGGTATTTCCCAAAGGGGATAATTATAGATTCCTTGGCAGTAAGCTTGAGCCCATGGCTCTGGCAGCAACCATCTGTGTCTGCAAGGTCCTTCTGTAGAATATCCACATCATGCAGGGATTGAGTAATGGCTCCCAGGTCACAGTGATCCATGACATGTGGTAGCCAGAGTCCCATACTGTTGACCTGTACTTCAGAGAAGTAGATGCCAAACAACAGCAGTCCCAGGACTGAACCCTGTGGTATTCAATGTGTCGCTCATTTGGAGCTGGAATTGTAGTCGCCCACTTCCACAGTCTGGGTTCTGTCACTAAGCCATGTGGCAACCCATTGAGTGGCATAGGGCTTTATTTCCAGCTTAGTAGGTTAGTCTACGTTTCCAGAGTGGGTGATGGTGTTGAAGGGCTTGCCAAGGTCCAGATAGGTTATGTGGACCACCTCACCCTCTTCCACAGCTCTGGAGACTGATCCAAAGAATTACATCAGGTTCAGGTGACAAGATCGGCCCTCCATCAGGCCACACTGGGTGAGGGCCAGTGTTTGAGGTTGGCCAATGTCTTCATTTATAAGTTCCATGATAATGCATTCCATGCCCTTGCAGATCAGGCTTGTCAGACCAATGTGATGGTATTTTCCATGATCCAAGGTGTATCCCCCCTTGAGGAGTGGGATAACTGCAGCTGTGTGCCACTCATTGGACACAAGCCTGAGGTGAGGCTATGATGAAACATGACAGTTAGGTGTGGTGCCGGTTAATGTTGTAGTTCATGTAGTACACATCCCAGGATGTCATCTGGGGGGAAATGTGTCACTAAATCAATCTGATAGGATATTGGACAAATCCTTGGCATTGGTTCATTTTAATGCCATTGTGTGTACCTCAGAGCACTTCTGAGCATTGCCATGTCAAATCCGGATATAAGTATAGAATGGCGTGTGGTTGACTTAGGAATCTTTGGCAAAGTTAGTCACATAACTAGCTTTGAAGGATGTAATGAGGGATCTCAGCTCCTTACCGAGGCTGGTTAGGGAGCTGTGTATATCCTGGGATTATCCTGTTGTCTTCAACATTTGCTTCCTTCTGTTGTATATTTTGTTTATTGCAGGGGATCACTAGACTGGCTTCATATTTGTGGACAGGAGCATCTAGGTTGTAATTGGGATGGCACAATACATGCAGGAGGGGTTGTGCTCAAGCAGTGCTTTATGGTAGGATTCAACAGTTGATCTTTCAGCTCCCATCTCTATGGGAGTGGCAAGAGCTTTAGGCAGTAACCTGAATTCCACGGGCAAAAGGTGCAGACCATCTCTGACAAAGCATCTTGGTTTGTCACTCATGTCGTCCCAGGCACACAGATACTGTATTCCCTTTGAATGACATCAGAAGCCTAGGCAATTGTTGCAGTCATTGTTGTGTATATGTATGTATATATGTGAGTGTGTATGTGTATACATCTGTACATACATATTTCCATATATGTATGTGGATATGTATATGTCCATATATGTATATGGATATGTATATGTGTATATATCTCTATAGATATCTGGATATATATGTACACATATATGTTTACCATATGTCTAGGACATGGAGTGGAGCTGACCCTCAGCAGCATTAATCCAAACCTCTTAGTGCAGGGTGATGTCATGAATATATTGCAGGTATATCTGTAGACTGTTGCAACTGTAATAGAGGTTGTCTTAACAGACATGTTTGGTGTGCGAGGTCACATCTGCTGTAGACATGTGTACCATTGCCTACATACAGACATCCTAGGGAAGCAATGTATGGTACCACTGCAGCACAATACTGCTCCTGTGGACTACAGCAGGGATATGACCAATATATGTGGACAGTCTGGCACTCTGTGGTCAGTCCAGATGTGTACACATTTCCCCATCATGCAAGACATGTGGACCATGCCTCAAAATGTTGATGTTACTAGCCATGTACTTGGGTATATCACAACAATACTGGACTACATCTGCCCACACAGTGAATGCATACACACATGCCAGTCTGTCCTGACACAATACCTGGTGGTGCAGAGGTCACATGGCCACATACTACCCAGTAGATAGTGACATACATCTGTACATCAGACCACTGCTTTGTCAGAGATACACAACAGTTATGGTGGCCTGGCAGCAGTATGTCCTGCAAATAACTGGACATAACAGCACATTGTGTAATTACACTAGGCTGCTAGGCATGTCACAAACCACTGTGCAAAATACAGGCAGACAGCCACAACAGTGGACTACATTTGCTGTGGGGGAATACACATGTACTTGCAATTAGCGGCCTCAACATGTGATACACAAGATTAATATGACACTATAATGACCATCTGATAAACACGATCCTCATATGTACCACTCACACAGTAACCATGCATACACTGGTCATGGCACAGTGAGGTACATTGGCTGTCAGTGGTATGGGACACATGTGCCTGGCCCTACAGATGTGTGAGCAAATAGGGTACCATACACAGGAGCAGCATGTAAGATCACATAGTACAGGATGAAGAACAATTGCATCTACCATGGTCTGTGCACTGCCCAAGGTATGTATGCACAATACACAAACTGTCATCAAATTCCTAACTCAGGGGTCAGCAACCTGTGGCTCTGAAGCCACATGTGACTCTTACAAACTGCTGTAGTGGCTCCCTGTACCTCTGAGGATTAATGGCCACTGTACTGCACCTCCCACCCACACACAAACACACACAGAGATCAACCAGGGCCAACATAGGAACACAATTATGGACAGATGTTAGATATTGCTCTGATACACTGAATTCTGTCATATTTAGTATAACAATATTTGAAACCCTATATGCAGTGTTATTTTCATTTTAGGGGACAGATAGCTGTTGTAGCTCCTGATGACTTTACTTTGGTGGGAGAGTGGACAGATATGACTCCTGGGATACTGAAGATTGCAGACTCCTGCTCTTTGTACACATACCACAGTACTGTACACACAACCACAGACTGTCCAAGTCATGTCCTCAGTAAAAGCCAATACTATACACAGCATGTCCAGCAGTCTGTTATCTGACTGGCTTGTTATCAGGTATGATGTCAATAAATAATGGTGTACAGAACATATATGTGTGGGCTTCATCTGTACAACACATGAGTGCCCCTCTGCAGTGTAGAGGTCAGTGCATGTAACATTGTTATATGCTCCTGTAAGTCAGTCTAGAGGGGGTGGGAGCACCATATTTAACCTAGGGCATTCCAACATTTGAGGTATATCAGTAGTAAGCTGGCTTAAGGCATGTGGCTTTACAATAACATACATTTCACCTTGTGAACATTGCTGTCCTACTGATTACTGCCATGCAGCCTGTTCTGTTTGTCAGTGCAATTGTGATGTTTCACTTATGTATTGTTATGTAACAGATACATCCCATTGTGTCAACCTAGGTCTTTTCCACCTAGGGATTGAGTACAGAGTGTAGTTAGAGGCTGCTGGCCTGTATATCTGCATTACTCACTGTTGATTGAATGCTATCCTGTGGCCCTGTTTTTCTTTCCTGTTGTACTACTTGAAGGCCTTGGCCTGGACACCAACATATGTTATGCTTTCAGATTACTGTAATAAATGAATGTTTGAGGGTCTCATTCCTCTCATTGTATGTATTTCAAAGTCTAACTGCTATATGACATGACATATGCCAATGTATTAGTACACAAATAAACCTTTAAATGTATGCAAACTTGTGTGTTGTGTCACATCCTTTGACTTCTCTGTGGGTATTTGTTTCAGGCAACAATTGTCTTTGGTATGGGTGACTCATACTCTGTCCATCTGAGGTTGCAACTGTAGGGATACTGGCTGTTCAGTGTAGTGTGCACCCTCCAATTATGTATCTTCCTAGACATACATCTGTGTGTGTATGTGTAGTTGCATATATGTATATATATATATATATATATATATATATATATATATATGTAGATATATTTTGTTGTGTCTTTCGGCTTTTCCCGGTTAGGGGTCGCCACAGCGGAACTCCGGTCCGCTAATGTTTGGCAGATGGATTTTTATGTGCCGAGTTACCAGCCCTGATGCACAACCTTCAACGAAGGTACGCCCATTCACGCATGTCTCCACGCAGAAGACGCTCTAGCTGAGAATCGAACCGGACAGCATCTTACTGTGAGGCGACAACGCTACCGCAGCATCACCACCGCAGTATCATATATTTAGACATATATATGCATCTGCATACCTGTGTCTGTGTATATGTATCTTAGGTATGTTTTATTGCTTCTACATTGTACATTCATTATGTAGTGTCAGGTCCTGGTCATGGGATTTGCACCAGTTGGTATTGCATTTCAGGGCAGACCTGTTTGGCTGGGGGGGGGGGTAGAATATCGATATGTGTAAGATGTTTGTTGCTTGAGCCCCCTCACCCCCATTAACGGTGCCTGTGGTCATATATGTCTTTGTTATGTTTTCTATTATATCTATAGATATATATCTGTATATAACTAAGAACAAACGTCATGACAGAAAAGCATTTAAATGGAATTAAGAGGAAAACAACGACAACTCATGTATCATGTAGCACTTTTGTCTTATTTAATATCCAGAAATATTCAAAAAAGGCATGTTTCTGTAATACAAGCAACCATTTAAACATTATTTACATATTATGAGCTGTTTATTCAAATTAGCTAAACAGTCCCTGCCCAATGATAAAGCTAGACCTGTAGTCCTGCAAGGTGCTGTGTGCATTGTCAGTATCATTACAAAGGTGAAACAGAGAGAAACCTGGAGTGTCATGTGTATACAGGGGATGTTTCCATCACATATACCTGGAACCTAACCTTGCAGGGGTCATATGCCAACTGAGGTTGTGTGCACCTCATATACCTGGAAGACAACAGAGAAACAACAGATGAGTGCACGTTGAGGGGGCTTGCTACATGCTCAGAAGTTCAAACCTGGATCGTCGGTTAAGTGGAACTTAGGGGAAATGAGGCTGGGTAGGGGTGGGAACATATCACTGCTTCTCAGACTGGTGGCCAGATACTACCAGTGAGGTAAATACTGTTGGTTCGCTAAGTGTAATCTTGAAACCAAGACATGTCCATCCCAAATTTGACGAACCACAAATACAAATGGATTATTTGGGTTAACTCTTATTTCCAAAGGTAAAGATTATATGTGTGTAAAGTGGACTAGGATGTACGGAAGCTTGATTATGCTTGGGTCGAGTCAACATACATGATGGGTCCCTAGCAGTGGAGAGAGGTCAATATGTAGAGGTATGAACAGGCTGGCCTAGCACCCGGAGGATGGATGGTTAATGTGGACGTGGGCAGGTTGCATGGGGCAATGGGTATGAAATTATGGATCGAGGCATGTCAAGGTTGGATGGACTGGTTTTAATCAGACCGCCTTCTGGAGTTAAGTGAGAAAGGGGGGAAGGGGTGGGTAATCGAGAGAGTAACAATGTGGTTGCGTAACAAAGAGATGAACATATGGCCAATGCTGGAAGGATGCACCGGAGGTAATGGCAGAGTGTAGGCCGAGGAACAAACCACGAGCGTAGTTGAATTACATAGGTAAAACTTTAAACAATGTTCTTTCCAACATTGATAGACCTAGTTGGGTCACATTTTCATACTTTAGGTGTTAATATGACACAATTCTGATCAGATTAAGTCCCACTACATTTGAATACTTTCAATTCATTTTTCTGTGTTTAGTTTACTGATTTTAAGTTATTTGTTTGACATGATGAGGCTTTGTGTGACTTTATACTACAAGTTATATACATATTTTTTGTTGTAACAATGCCTTAGAGATGGATGCTATAAGTTTTACAAAGTAACCAGGGCATTTAATTGTTAATCATTCATCAGATGATGGTTAAATTATTTAATTGATAATTGGTTCTTTTATAAAACAGGGCTTTTTTCATTGATTTTAAAACGTCTGAAGAAGCGGAGTTGTCTCCGCGAAAGCACTCACGTTTTTTGTTGTTTTGTATAATAAAAAGTTGTAATTGAGCATCCTTGCCTTGGATTCATTTGCTGACTGAGACGAGTTCAACAAAACAAGTTGCGGTTATACCTGAACATTTGAAGAACGGACTACATTGCTCCTTCCTTATGGTTTTTTGGATATACTTTGTTTGGGGTCCATTGGAATCATTTTTTGCATTTCTATTGTGACATTTTTGGTGATGGAAGTAGTTTTGAATGGAGTGGAAGCTGGAAGTGCTGATTTGGGCTCGAATGGGCAGTTGAGAAACTTCTTAACTGAAACTTTGAATCTGCTGCTACAATTAGATTTGAGTAACTCTGCTGTGAATGAACCGGTAATTAGAGCCCTAAAAAAAGACATTGAGAATAATATTTACAGATTTAAATGGCTCCAATGTCAAATATATCATTTGGAGGCGTGTCTCAAGCATAATGTTATTCCACGAGGGACTCAGAATACTGAACATGCCGACGTACGGCAACACTTACCCAGAGTTATTAATAAAATGGCAACAAATCAATTTGCAAGCAAGTAAGGCCTATATACAGTTATTGTTAGATTTTTCAGCCCCATGAGTTCAATCTTAGGAAAACAATAGTTGACCAACAAGTGGAACTGAATAATGTGAATGGGTATGATTCGACTGAATTATTCATGCACATTCTTGTTGATAAAGTTCAACGATATGAATGTAATCTTTTTGAACACAAAAGAAGAAAACTCAACAGAGACATGGAAGATTTTAGTAAAAATAATGTTTTTATGTGGCCCAAACATAATAATTCAGTTTTTGAGCATGATGTTAATACTCGTAATCCATCCACCAACAGCAGAAGGGCTGAGAGACCATGGCAGAAGGAGGCGGCTTCACGGATGACCAATGGGAGGAGACCATCTGAACAGGAACCACATCTACGTCACAGGTCTGAAGAGACGGGACACAGGCAAGCTGCGATTGAAGGAGCAGGTGCCCTAGAATGTGGTCCTACGATGGAGGATGGCGTTTGTTCCCCTTTACCAACGTCGGTTTATTCTACACCCATGGAGCAAACCTCTGAGCTTAAGCAACTCGATAACTGTGGTGAATGATCTCGCCAGAATGTTGATGTTAGGTGAAAAATACAGCTGGATAAGGCGCCATGTTTGAATTTTCCTGTGGTACCTCTTCCCATACAAACTGGGAGGAAGAGGTTTCTGGATCTGGAGGATGCACGAGGTCTGAAACGCAAAGACCCGCCAAATTTTCAGCAGGTACGTACCAAAAAAACTTGGAATTAGGGGACCTAGTGTGGAATATTTCCAACTACAAACTTACACAGGAAGAGATTAAACTGTTGAATAAAGGGACTAATTTTATTCCTGTTTGTAACATGGATATTAGTGATGCTATATTGGCCATTAAGATGTTTGCTCGTAATTTAGCATTGAAGCTATTATATAGTGATAATTCCAATGTAAATATGCATTGCTTTAAACGCAAAAGCACTTTTACACCACATTTACCAGCAAATATTGAGATTTTTCTTAAAGCTGTTGAAAATGGGTTATATGATAATGTAGAGTCTTTCAGCATGGTAAATGATAGTAATTTGACCAGAAATGAGAAGTCCGCTTTGGCTAAACTGAAGGCAAATATGGACATTGCTATTCAGCCTGCTGACAAGGGGGGACCGATAGTAATAATGGACTCAATATACTATACAAAGGCTATGTCTGCAATGTTCAGTACTGATGCTTATGAAATTGTATCTGAAAATATAGTACATGAAATACATAGTGGTCTGTATAATACTATTAGTGAGTGTAGAAATATGGGCCTATTGACACAAGATTTGTTTGATTTCTTTTACGTTGAATATCCATTAATACCAAGGCTACATGGGTTACCCAAGATTCATAAAAATCCTGTACAACCCATGTTCAGGCCCATTGTATCAGGCGCAGGTTGGCTGACAGAGCCAATCTCAATCTATTTAGATTATGAATTGAAAAAAGTTCTCTCTAAATACAGTTACGTGTTAAAGGATACTGAACAATTTTTGACAGACCTATATGGCTTTATAATGAGCCTGGAATCGGTAGAGGGACTTCTGTTAACAACTGTGGATATAGAGTCCTTATTTACATGTATTCCAAATGATCTAGGCATAGGTATTGTTAAAAATATATTAGTAGAAAGTGAGTTGATGGATGTAAGAAAAGCCGACTTCATTAGCTTATCGTTGGAATTGGTATTAGAGCACAATGTGTTTTTCTTCCAAGATCGTTGCTTCAGACAAAAGAAAGGCATCGCGATGGGTACGAGCTGCGCAAATACATATGCCAACCTAGTTATGGTGGCATGAGAGAGAGTACATTTGTTAGAACAAACTGAAATAATTTTTTACAGGCGATTCGTAGACGACCTTTTCTTTTTGTGGAAAGGCAATGTAGACACACTTACATCTTTTTTGCACACGCCAATAGTAGTAGTCCTTTTCTGAGATTTACTATGTTGTATTCTACAGTTAGCATCAACTATTTGGATGTAACTGTCTTCAGGGAAGATCATCATTTCAAAACCACAGTATATAGAAAACCCTGTTATAGAGCAGCTTTTTTGCACAGAGATAGCATGCACAATCCAGCTATCTTTGGCAACATCATTAAAGGACAGGCAATTTGAACATCAAGACTATGCTGTGAGGATGCCATGTTACAAGTAGAACTTGATAATCTAAAAAAGGGCCTTATAGCCAGGGGTTATGATGAATGTCAAATTAACAGTAAATATGCTGAAGTTAATAAATTGATAACCACTAGGGCCAAGCCATATTATTCTTATAGGGAACTAGGTTCATCTAAGTTGGCAACATTGAGAAGACCCAAATCAATAATTCTTCCGTACTGTAGTAATGTGGATATAGTAAAGGAAGCAATAATTGCCAATTGGAACATTCTCATAGTTGATGACAATACTAAGAAATTTGTTGGCAATATACCCACCTTTACTTATAGGAATATGAAGAGTCTGAAACAGCACCTTTGTTATAGAATGACAGATGTACAGTCCACTCCTGGAGATGGACATGTATTTCTAGGAACCAAAAATTGTGGCAATTGCCAACAATGTAAATTTATTGATGAATCTTGTTTCTTTAAAAATCCCGATACAGGGTACCTCTGGGAACTCAGGAATAATAGTACATGCAACACAAATAATGCTGTTGATGTTGCACATTGTAAGATCTGTTTTTGTTATTATGTTGGAAAAACTAATAGATCTCTCAGAGAGAGAATTAGAGATCATAATTATTGTTTTGAGAGAGGCCAGGAGTATAGTGCTATAGCAAGGCATACATTACATATGGGCTGTGAACATACCTTCCTTTTTCAAGTATTACATGTCCAACCCCTTAATGCTAGGTTGGGTGATATTACCAATTTAACTGAGCAGGCAGAGGTTAAGTGGATTCTCAGTTTAGCTGCACATAGGGGCAGGGGGTTGAATGACAATGTTTCCATCAAGCCATTACTAAAAGCTGGGACTCTTAGGTGAATTATTTTATGTGTTTTTAGTTTTTAATTAATAATTTTACTGTGTTTAGTTTATTGATTTTAAGTTATTTGTTTGACATGATGAGGCTTTATGTGACTTTATACTACAAGTTATATACATATTTTTTGTTGTAACAATGCCTTAGAGATGGATGCTATGAGTTTTACAAAGTAACCAGGGCATTTAATTGTTAATCATTCATCAGATGATGGTTAAATTATTTAATTGATAATTGGTTCTGTTATAAAACAGGGTTTTTTTTCATTGATTTTAAAACGTCTGAAGAAGCGGAGTTGTCTCCACGAAAGCGCTCACGCTTTTTGTTGTTTTGTATAATAAAAAGTTGTAATTGAGCATCCTTGCCTTGGATTCATTTGCTGGCTGAGACGAGTTCATCAAGACAAGTTGTGGTTATACCTGAACATTTGAACAATGGACTACATTGCTCCTTCCTTGTGGTTTTTTGGATATACTTTGTTTGGGGTCCATTGGAATCATTTTTTGGATGGATATATATATATATATATATATATATATATATATATATATATATATATATATATATATATATATCTACATATGTAGATATTTATATATATATATATATATATATATGTATATATATATATATATATATATATATATATATATATATATATATATATATATATATATATATGTATATATATATATATATATATATATATATATATATAATAGTGAGAGAGGTATATATCTATTACATCTACGTATATATGTACATTCCCTGTACTGTTGACTTATTTTGCTGTATGCTATGTTTGTGAAAAGATCAGGGTTATGTATGTCTGCCATGGCTTAGTGCTAAATCACATTAGCTGTGGTATGCAGGGTCCTGGGTTCGAGCCGTGCAGAGGCAGTTTATTTTGTTTCTGGGCAGAACAAGGGGCGTTGGATACAGAGTGATTAAGGCACTTTTAAGCAGTTGTAAGCGGGTTTGCGCTAACTGCTGGTTACAATTTCTCATACTCAGTTAGCTTCTAGTTTGCTTAACCAGTGTAGGCATTGCTTACACCCATGCAAACCTGCTTACAACTGCTCAAAGGTGCCTTAATCACTCTGTATCCAATGGGCCGTGTTCTGCCCAGCAACAAAATAAACAGATCCAGCAAGGTTTGAACCCAGGACCCTGCATACTATAGACAATGGGATTTACAACAAAGCCATGCCAACTACCACTAAATATGATGTTTACAGGAACATATCATCCAGTCCAGTCATGCAACAGTACAGAGAATGTATACCAACATATAGATTTATGTCTGTGTAAATATATTAATATCTAAACAGGTACAACTTATACATATATGTAGATATATATATTTCTAAAACAATTTACATATATATCAATATATATGAACATATATACATACAAATGCTTACATCGACACATATGTGTCTACACCTATATGTTTTCATATACACAGCAAGTTACATATGTGTTCACAGATATATAGCTATGTAGGTATATGCAGACATAGTTCTATATATGTTAGCAGATATATATATCTATATAGGTATATATGGCCATACATCTGTAGATAGCAATGGCAGATTAACAAACACACATATGTCCACATGCACTGTTAATGAGGTTGAGAGCCTCACACACTATACGTATTGTATGAATAGGCATCCTTCCCACACCCAAACACATCTGCCCTGCATTACACTACGAACTGTTGTGGGTCCCATATGCAGGACCTGACACAACATAGGCACATATGACTACATATACACACACAGATATATGTACAGTAGGATACATATTTAGAAGGTACACACAATATGGAACAGCCACTATGCCTACAGTAAACACCTGAACAACTGGATTATGTATGGGCCACCCATGCAAATGACAATCATTGCCTGCAACATATACCCACAGAGAGGTCATAGGAAAACAACCACAGACAGGTTTTCAGAAATGGAAAACCTTTGATCATGTACTATTACAGTTTTATATGCCATGTCATATGGCTGTTCAGACACTGACAACCATATAAACAGAGTAATGCAACTGTGAAACAGTTACACTAATACAGTACTCTGGAAAGGTTCACAACTGTTGTTGTCCAGGCCACGCCCTTCAACTTGTATAATAGTGAAGACAAACTCGACCACAGGATACCAACCGATCAACAGTATGTAATGCAGGTGTATAGTTCAGCAAGCCTGTGTCTACACTCTGTACACACTCAGTAGGTGGTAAAGATGTCATGTGACTACATGGGTTGTAACTGTTACATAACAGGGCAAAACGGACACCATCACAAGCACGACAAATAGAGCAGTCTGTATGGCAGGAGGCAGTAGGCTTGCATTAACCCCATTCATGTAAGTACTGTAAATGTAGGTGAAGTACATCCAGATACCTTAAGGCAGTTCACCCCTGATACCCACACATTTTATAATACCCTAGGTCATTTATGGTGCTCCCCCCTAGACTCCATAATACAGGGCCATATACCACTGTTACATACACTGGCCTCTGGAGTGCATAAGGGCACACATGTATTGTGTAGGTGATGCCCACACACATATATGGCCCCAGCCCCAACGGATGTGTGGGGGATACAACAGCAGTGGACTGATGGCAACAACGGCAGTGTGATATACTCACAGCCCACTAGAGAACAACCGCCAACAGCATGACATATGTACAAAGCTTAGTATGTAGGTGGAGGACAGAGGCTGGAACACAGGCACATATGTGGACAAATGCTGCCATACACTAAGCAGGTTGCCAGTTGACAGGATAGTCTGCAACATACCCTTAGTCAGGGAATTTAGGTTAGAAACAGAAATGGATGTAGCCATGTACCAATAGCACTCAACACACACACTGCAAGTGTACTATCTGACACAGGACCTGTATGGTGGACAGACAAAACATGATAGGCATACCTGTGGCTGGCAAGAGGATATGCCCACAGTTGTGAGCTATGCTGACAGACTGCATTCAAAGGTAAACTGGTATGTACACACACACCCTGTAATACCAGTACTATACATAGCATAACACAACTCTACTCACAGTCTGTCTGTAGTTCATGATCCTCCTACAAATATGTGGCTGCCCTGAGTCTGCTGGTTCTCCTGTAAGAGGTATTGCTACCTGCTGTCGATAACATTGATGGCCACACACAGGATGGATGTCCATCACACAGGAAATTTAAAGGGGCCACACCCACATGATGTAGGGATTTATAGTGGGTGATAGCCATGACAGTGGTAATTGGAAGTACTACACATGTGTAATCATATATATATATATATATATATATATATATATATGGCTATCTGGATATGTATATGTACATCTATTTCCATCATATGTCATGGACATGGAGTGTAGCCCTACCCCTGCCCCTATAGTCCCAATGTCGTAGTGCAAGGGGATGTTATTTATGTATAGCAGGTACTGTCATTGGGGTTGTCTTCACAGATGTGGTGTGTGTGGAAGGACACATTTGCTAATAACATGTGTGCCATTGGCTACTGACAGACATCCTAAGGACATCATTGTAAATTACTGCTGCTAGCACGTAATGCCTCTGTGGACTGCAGCAGAGATAATGGCCAATATATATATGGAAAGTCTGACACAGTCTGTACAGGCCAGAGGTATACACATAAGCCCTTAATGCAAAACATGTGTACCATGCCTGACGATATGGATGTAGCCAGCCACGTAGATGGGTATAACACATGATGACTGGTAGACATTTACCACCATAAGTTATGCATTCACACACCCCTGTCTGGCCTGACACATAATGACCGCTGGTACAGGGGAGCCATGGCCACATACTACCCACTAGATATTGACATACATCTGTACAGCATCCCACTGCTCTTTGTGACATACATGACTGTTAAGGGAGGCCAGGCAGCTGTACATCTGGCAAGTATCTGCATATGACATCTCACTGGGTAAGTACAGTAAGCTGCTAGGCATGTAGCAATGCACTGTGCAGGCTACAAGCAGACTGGCTCAACACTGGCCTACATCTCCTATGGGGGAATGCACATGTACCTGCATATATAGCAGGCACAACAGGCATGTCACAGCATATGGTAAGATACACCTGTATGAAAGTGCATAACCACAACCAATGTGAACACAGTCACAGGCACATATGGTAAGCTAGCATAATATTACAGTATATGGACTATCTGTTTCACACTATCCGCATATGTGCCACTCACAGACTGACCCTACATATACTAGGCTGCTACAGGGCTTGGTCTGATGGCTGTCTGTGTTATGGGACATGTGTGTGTATGGCCCTACAAACATGTATGGAAATACAGTACCATACAGTGGAGAAGCATGTAACATCAGATAGGAGGGGAACTAGAACATTGACATATACCACAGTCTGTACACAGTCTGAAGTACATATTAACAGTACACACACTGTCGACATTCACCATCAGTACACAGACCTCAGTACTGTGCAAACATCCACATAATGTCCAGGTTATGTCATGAAATATTACCCCTACTGTACGTAACATGTGTAGCAGTCAGATATATCACAGGCTTGTTATCGGATATGATGACACTAATTATGGTGTACAACACATATGCACCACTTCATGCATGACATATGTACAAAGGTTGACAGAGGTGTGGCTTGAAGCACATACACAGAGCCAATATTGACATGTTGCTGAGATAACCTCATACATTTACTGTAGCAACATATGTCCTATGAGGTATATGACGTTTGAAACTATCATGGCTTTCACCTTCTACAGACTGCAATCCTTACACTACCTTCTGCAGTCCACGGATAGATGCTCCGTGGGTAACACATGAAACCAAAGTCACAACACTACCCAGTCTGCAGATGGCCCTGCAGATGGGGATTCCTCATAAACATGGAACTGACATGGCAGGTATTGCAACATGTAAGACAGCCATATCCACACAAACAGTGTTAAACCATTATATCGAATCCAGTATAGCAGCACTTACAGTCTGTAGTCAGATCAGGCACACACCCCCTCCTGCTTGTTGCCTTCTTTCCACAGTGTATGTTGTTAAAGGTAAATCCACAATCCATCTGAGATGCTGTTTGACAAACGACAGATCTAGTTCCTGCTCACAGTGAATGATAAGGGCCAACACCATCAAGGTGTTTCTAGATATTGGAGTGTGTTTCCATGCAATTGGCTATGGGAATGTTACCACAGCTGTTCCACATGCAATCAGCTAGGGGAGGGCTGCAATTCATGCAGAGGCCATCAGCTGATCATGAGCATCACTTAAAATACACATGCTTCTGCCTAAGTAAAGCAGGTGTAGGTCTCCACTTCCATCAGAGAGGGAGTGGGAGAGGCAGACAGAGGCAAAGACATGTCAGGGAGGGGTTGGAGACTAAAACTGAAGCATGTTAATGTCACACACCTACTAGCAGAGGGTATCAAACCCTTGACAACTATGTAGTGCTATCACAGTTCTATGCAATTACTGGATGCACCACATGGGTTACCTGCTGTGGAACCCTCAGAACATATATATGATGGTGAGTGTCATCTGCAACAGGGATACAGTAACTATATGGTAGGTGATGTACACATGCCTGTCTGCATGTACAGGTGCTAGTGTCAACACAGCCACACCCTCACAGGGACATACACACATTGACACACTTGTCAGGCCCAGGTGTACAAACCATCAGTAGTGGGATTGCCACAGCACATCACTGTGCAGGTATCACATGCACCACACGGGTCATATGGAGGATGTATGGGCAAAGGGTATGAGGGGTGTCTGACATCAGACAGCATGCTTCAGTATGCCCATGGGGGTTGTAGTGAGTGTTGATATGAACATACACACCATACAACACACACACAAACACACAGGGTGCCAGTACTTACATGCATGTGTGCATGTCTGCATGGGTGTGTGGTGGTCGACTGTGCCAGCAGGCTACACAAGGGTATGCGATGGGTATACCTTTGGTATCAGGCCACATGACAATGGTCTGCATTGTGGCTTAGGGCTGTAGTTTCTGCATTTGCCCACACAGGTGGGTATTGTATCCCTCATCCAGTCACCTGGGTGTCTACTGTGTGTGGCCAATGCTGTGCATCGCTTGCCATGTATGTGTTCCTTAGCCCATGACATGGACGGTGTCTGGGATGTGCACTCCTCCCACATGCATGTACTTTGACATGTGGAACTGTACCTGGGGTGTCTGGACCATGTTGTGGACACAGATTATCATCAGAAGTGCCAGTCTTGCCCACCTGTGTCAGGAACTGGTAATGGCCATCAGTTTTACCCTGCACCTACATTGATAGCATGCTAACAACATTCCCTAATGTCAGTGGCATCTGTCCATACAGGGTATGTTGTCAGAAATGGTATGTCCATTGTGGGTCACATGTGATGGCACCACAGGTGGTGCTGGTGTCCATTGGGGGACATGGGGGAGATGCACTGTCTGCATACATACATATTGGACAGATGGACAGGGTGACATGCCCTCTGTATCCCATTGCTATCACTCTGTAGTTAGTATCAGCGGCCAATATGCAGTGTACTACCCACATATTGGCTGTTGCCTAGGCATGTGTGTGTGTATGAGGCATGGGTTGAGAGTGTGCTCTGCGTAATACTGGGGTTGCTAGCTGTGATTGCCTGGCCTTGATGTCACATGTATGGGTATGGCTTTGCATCCCAGCATCTCAGCTATTTCACATATGTTATTCATGTACGGTGGACACTGTGATATATAGTAGGGCCACCATATAAGAAATATGCACACCACACACACACACACACACACACACACACACACACACACACACACACACACACACACATTTTACCCAGAATACAACTTACAAACACACAGACACACATGCACTTGTCATGTCTGGGAGTAGAACCCCTATCTAACTAGTTTATTACACTACAGCACTACACAGTTGTAGTACGCACCACGGACATTACTGGAGTACTCCTTCCCCAAAGGTGTATTTCAGAATGAATAACATCAGCAGGATTGCCAAAGTAGGGCATTTGAAATTTACTTTGTGTGACTAGCCTAAAATGCATTGCTCCCAATACAGACAGTGACACACACACAAAACATCCACAACCAACATGTGTGGGTATAGAACCCCTACCAGAGGTCTATATCACACTACAGCATAGAGCTGTTATATGACGCACCGCTAGGATTACTAGAGAACACTTTCCCCAAAGGTGTATTTCACAGTGAATGACATCAGCAGGATTGCCAAAGTAGGCCATTTAAAATGTACTGAGTGTGACTAACCTATAACGCATTGCTCCATACACAGACAATGAAACACACACAAAGCATCCAGAACTGCCATGGGTGGGGATGTAACCCTACCACAGTTCTAAATCATATTACAGCAGTACCCAGTTACAGGACACACTACAGGGATTACTGGGCTACTACCTTCCCAGAGGTGTATTTCTAGGTGGGTGACATCAGCAGCCATGCCAAAGTTGGGTATATGAATTGTAAGGGGTGCGTGTACCCTAAAAAGCATTGCTCTTTACACAGTCAGAGACACAGAGACATGCATACAAACACACTCCCACAGTTGCCAAGTCTGGGGTTAGAACACCTACCTTGCTTTTTCACACTACAGCAGTATGCAGTTACAGGACACGCTACATAGATTACTGGGCTGCAACCTTCACAGAGGTGCATTTATAGGTGGCTGACATCAGCAGCATTGCCAGAGTTGAGTATGCAAATTGCAAGGAGTGAGTACCCTAAAAGCATTGCCCTCTACACAGTCAATGACAGACACGCACACAAACAGTTGCCACATCTGGGGTTAGAAATCCTATCTAAGTAGGTTATTACACTACAGCAGTACACAGTTACAGGACGTGCTATAGTGATTACTGGGTTACAACTTTCCCAGAGGTGTAATTGTAAGTGGGTGACTTCAACAGGCTTGCCAAAGTTGAGTATATGACTTGAAAGGAGTGTGAGTATCCTAAAAAGCATTGCTGTCTTCACAGTCACACACTCAAACAGTTGCCGAGTCTGGGGTTAGAACTCCTATCTAAGTACTTTATTACATTACAGCAGCATGCAGTTACAAGACACGCTACGAAGATTACTGGGTTACAATTTTCCCAGAGGCGTATTTCTAGGTGGGTGACATCAGCAGCCTTAGCAAAGCTGAGTATATGACTTGTAAGGAGTGTGAGTACCCTAAAAAGCATTGCTGTCTACAAAGTCAGAGACAGACATACACACAGTTGCCAAGTCTGGGGTTAGAACTCCTATCTATGTACTTTATCACACTACAGCAGTATGCAGTTACAGGATGCGCTATGAAAATTACTGGGCTACAACTTTCCCAGAGGTGTATTTCTAGATGGGTGACATCAGCAGCCTTGGCAAATTTGAGTATATGACTTGTAAGGAGTGTGAGTGCCCTGAAAAGCATTCGTGTCTACAAATTCAGAGACAGACATACACACACACACACACACACACACACACACACACACACACACACACACACAGTTGCTAAGTCTGGGGTTAGAACTCCTATCTATGTACTTTACCACACTACAGCAGTACACAGTTACAGGACACTCTACAGAGATTACTGGGCTGTACCTTTCCCAGAGGGCGGCGCAGTGGTGCAACGGTTAATGCTGTCGCCTCACAGCAAGAGGTTCTCTGGTTCGATTCTCGGCTGGGGTGCCTTCTGTGTGGAGTTTGCATGTTCTCCCCTGTCGTGGGTTTCCTCCGGGTACTCCGGTTTCCTCCCACATTCTAAAGACATGCTTCTGGAGCATTTCTCCCTGGGCCTCCGCTGAAAACAGGATCTGTGGAACCTAGTCAGACATTCCCGGTCAACAAATGTTAAATAAATAAATAAATAAAATAAAATAAATAAAAGGTGTATTTCTAGGTGGGTGACACCAGCAGCCTTGGCAAAGTTGAGTATATGACTTGTAGGGAGTGTGAGTACCCTAAAAAGCATTGCTGTCTACAAAGTCAGAGACAAACATGCACACAGTTGCCAAGTCTGGGGTTAGAACTCCTATCAAAGTACTTTATCACACTACAGCAGTATGCAGTCACAGTTCACATTATGGAGATTACTGGACTACAGCTTTCCCAGAGGTGTATTTCTATGTGGGTGACATCAGCAGCCTTGCCAAAGTTGAGTATATGACTTGTATGGAGTGTGAGTATCCTAAAAAAGCATTGCTCTCTTCACAGTCAGACATGCACACAAACACACACAGTTGCCAAGTCTGGGGTGAGAACTCCTATCTAAGTACTTTATCACACTACAGCAGTACACAGTTACAGGATGCACTAAGGAGATTACTGCACTACAACCTTCCCAGAGGTGTATTTCTACATGGGTGGCATCAGCAGCCTTGCCAAAGGTGTGTATATGAATTGTAAGGGGTGTGAGTACCCTAAAAAGCATTGCTCTCTACACAGTCAGTCAGACAAACACAGTTGCCAGGTTGGAGGTTAGAACACCTACCTAGCTAGTTTATCACAGTAAAGCGTTACACTGTTTTGGGACGCACCACTGGGATTACTGGGCTACAATGCTACCAAAGGTGTATTTCACATTGGATGACCTCAGCAGGCTTGTCATAGTAGGGCTTTGGGGAAGGCAGTGTGTGAATGTGCCATGACCCATTCATCTCAGTGTTAACATGCCACATGCAGGCACACGGGGTCAGATGTCGCAGGTACATGTATGCAGCTGCTAGTTGACTACTTCCTTGTATAGTCCTGTTGCACGTGCACCACGCAGTTTGTAATGCTGACAGATACTGGTGACTGGTGTCTGCAGTGAGTGACATCTGCACCTCATGTGTTTGGGGCCCTTTGGCTGTGTGCTGGGTGGGACAGGCCTGGGTGGCTCCTTGTCACAGTCACCCTCTTCCACACACATCTATGTATGTCTACCTTTGGCTTATTATAGTGTGTTGTCCTGACATATATGTCTGTATTCCTGTCCACTGATTGTGCAAGGCATGAGTGGTACATACTGACGAGTGTCTACACTAACAACTGCAACTGCCACTGGTGTTTACAGTCATGCAGTTCATGTGTTTAAGTGTGTGTGCATGCCCAGTATGACCTTTCAGTTTGTGATGACTGACATTGCCTTCATTTATCTGTGTGTGTGAGCATGCCCTGTATGGCCGTCTGTATTGACTGTGTGGATCGTGTCCAGGTAGTTTGTGCTGCAGTGCTGACCTTTGTGTTGTACACCGACAGGTAGCATGCTGTCTCTGCAGGGTATCCATTGATCATTTGGCATTGACTGTTACTACATTTCTGCATAGCAGGGGGGGCACACCTGACTGTTCCTATATTTATACAGAGGCGTGGGGGGGCACACCTGACTGTTATTACATTACTATGTAGGATGGGGGCCACA
The DNA here is from genome assembly GCF_019279795.1 of Protopterus annectens. Taxonomy (NCBI): domain Eukaryota; kingdom Metazoa; phylum Chordata; order Ceratodontiformes; family Protopteridae; genus Protopterus; species Protopterus annectens. Next base: position 298,847,795 of record NC_056741.1, on the reverse strand, counting down.
CCTGACTATTTATATATTTCTACACAGGTTTTGGGGGGCACACCTGACTGTTACTATATTTCTATGTAGGATGAGGGGGAGCACACCTAACTATTTCTATATTTCTACACAGGTGTGGGGGGCACACCTGTCTATTACTATAGTTCTATGTAGGATGTGGGGAGGGCATACCTGACTCTTTCTATATTTCTACACAGGTTTGGGGGGGCACACCTGACTGTTCCTACATTTATACAGAGGCATGGGGGGCACAACTGACTGTTATTACATTACCATGTAGGATGGGGGGGCCACACCTGACTATTTATATAGTTCTACACAGGTATGGGGGGCACACCTGACTGTTACTATATTTCTATGTAGGATGGGGGGAGCACACCTAACCATTTCTATATTTCTACACAGGTATGGGGGGGCACACCTGACTGTTACTATAGTTCTATGTAGGATGGGGAGAGGGCACACCTGACTATTTCTATATTTCTACACAGGTTTGGGGGGGTCACACCTGACTGTTACTATATATCTATGTAGGATGGGGGGCACACCTTACTATTTCTACATTTTTAGACATGATTGGGGGGGTACACCTGACTGTTACTATCTGTCTACATAGGATGGGGGGGGCACACCGTACACTTGTACACATTTGCTAGGACTGTACTGGTATGTCGGGTACTACATTTCAGTCTGTAGTCTTACCTATCCTGCTGGCTAGGGGCATACCAGTGTACTACAGTTTTCAGCTTCTAATTACCTGCATATTAGTTTCTGACTTCCTAGCCTTCACAACTGACATCCCACTGCCTGGCATGCTGTAGTCTGTCTGTGTAGGCCTGGGGGGGTTACCCAGAGGCCTCATTCAGAGGCCATAGTACAGCATTTGTTTGTGTTTGTCTACACCTGTCTTGCTGGCTGTGACTGTTGTTGGGTATGTGACCCACCCCCCGACTGGCATGTGTGAGTCACTTACCTTGTGGGTGTCCCAGTATTGAGGGTGGTGCTGCAGGGCTGCCTATGTCGGATGCAAATAGTACACTCCCTACACGTGGTTAGGCATAGGTAGTGTAATGTTTGGCATCCCTTTTACTGTCTGTGAGAGTCAGAGAGAGGTGTTATTCCCTGGGTCCCTCCCATGTCAGTGTATGTGCTATGCGTTGCATCGTTGCCAAGGCCAGGGCATACTGGGCACGCTTCCTTCTGCCTACTGGGGCAGGCTCAGGTTGTTCCTCCTCCTAGTCACTCTGTGCCTGTGCAGGCCTTGACAATGGTGGGGAGGATATGTGGCCCTGCCCCATGCTGTTCCTGCTGCAGCTGTTTCTGCAGGATCATATTGTGTAGCATGGCACATACAAGGGCAATTTGGGTACATGTAGTTGGTGAGTACTGCAAGGCTCCACCGGATGTGTCCAGGCACTGGAACCGTGACTTGAGCATCCCAAACACACGCTCTATTATGATTCTTGTTTGTGCATGTGCCTCATTATGGAGTTCTTGTTCAGTTGTGTGTGCATTTCTGATGGGTGTCATCAGCCATGGCTCCAGTGCGTATCCAGCATCCCCCACTAGATGAATGTGTGGGATGTCCCCACTGGCAAATCTCAGGTACAGCTGTGTCAGATGCCAGTTGTGAGAATCGTGTTAGCTTCCAGGGCAGCAGGCACACACATTCATTATTATGCCTTGGGCATCGCACATGACCTGGCAGTTGATGGAGGAGAAGCCCTTCCGGTTGATGTAGACCCTACCCCGCTCACCGGGTGGTGCTTTGATGCATATGTGCATGCAGTCTATTGCACCAACTACCTCAGGGTATTCTGCTATTTGCTGGAAGCAATGCATATTGCTGGCCAATGCCTCACGGGTGTTGGAGAAATATATGTGCTCACCGACATGTGCTGTCATGGCATCCAGGAATTGGTGGAGTACCCTGGATGCTGATGCCTGTGAAATCCCCATCATATCCCCAGTTGGCCTTTGGAAGGTACCTGTAGCTAGTATTCTTAGGCCTACACATACCTTGGTATCTACTGGGATGGGTTCCCCTCTGTTGGTTCTGTGTGTGAGGCGTGGCTGGCACAGCTCAACAATTTGCTGTAGGAGGTCCCTGTCCATCCTATAGCGCTCCACTATCTCTAGCTCATGTAGACCTTGGTAGTTTACCCTGGGTCTGTACACTCTTCTCCGTCTCCTCACTGTGGGTTGCTCTGCAGCATTCACATCCTCACCACCTTCAGCCTCTTCCACAAGTTGTATGATAGCTATTGCAGCCCCTAACATGTTGCTGTTGTTTGTGTTAAAAGTTCCCCGTTTGTTTACACCGGTGGTGTAGAGTGTGGGAAAAACCAGAGGGGAGGATGTTTGCTTAGTTTATAGTAGTGTTCTGGGCTGGGCTGGTCTGCTGCCTGTGTAACTGGCTGGTTCTAATACATTTCACCTGGCAGCTAAGCTAGTTCTCCTTGATTACCTTCCTACTGCTGTTTTCCCTTCCCATTGCCTCCCTGTTTAAGCCCGTGTGCGTGCCGCAAACAGAGTGCTGAAATGTACACACTGCTGCTATTTCCTGGTTCAGTTTCTTTTTTCTTCCTGTAAAACCCGGTGTGTGGCGCGCACACCCACTTAGGCAATGTAAAGAATGCTAGGCAGGTTCAGACACACCCCCTACCTTAGCTGTACTAAACTAGGAGCAGACCCAAGCCACAGGGCTCCAATCACCCACCCACGATGTCACCTACTTCCTAGTCTTGCACTCAGCTATTCATACTCTTACACTGTTGGGACCTGACTCACATGCTATGAAAAACTGGGATTCACTATCCTTCCCCTCATTTGCATAGGATTGCCTGCTAATGCATAGTTACATGTGTCACACTGAGCTTCCCCACTTAGCAACTACTATTCACTGGCCAGGTTGTCTTCTGCCTGCCATTGACTTGCATGGCAGAATACTGATTTTAGTTAGAATGCTTATTTTAGGTTTATTTTATTATTTTCCCCTGATCCCGTTTGCGCGCCACTGCCCTATGCTTAAACAGCCGAGATTGGCAAAAAAAATAAAATAAATAAAGTTGATTTTTTTTTTTTTGTTTTTTTGTTTGCAATGCCAATGGCCTTATACTTGGCCATTGGCATGCTTCCTCAATAATATGCAGCCTTTATTTGGAGCTGTCATAGATCCGTTTTGGATTTTGCAGAAATGTACTTGGTTACAAACTGAGTACATTTCTGCAGATAGCACTAGTCTTGCAAGCTTCCTGGATTGCAAAATCACCTAATTTGCATGAATTTCTCCTGCAAATGGGGTGATTTGCATACCAGGGCTTAGTTCGTGCATGATTAGTGTAGGAGCTCTCATGCACACCCCTGCAGGCTTTTCCTGGATCACACAGTAGACATATTGCCTGAGTGAGCTCCTGCACTAATCATGCATGCTGTGCAGGGCATAGTGAATCCGGGGGACAGTCTTTATGGCCTGATTAATTTCAGCTATTTTTCAAAGTTTGCTGCAGCTGGATTGTGATTAACTTCTCTTCCAGTATCCCCTGTTAAAACATATACATTTAATTCAGATACAATAATACATGTACATTTCTTTTCTTTCCAGCAGGGCACACTTTTGGAACATTTTAACACAAGCAACTTTACAAATACACTTTTAAACACAAGTATCTGTACAAATCAGTTTGATGCACAAATGACATATAATTCTTTACTAAATTCCAGCTAGTTGTACTGGTATATATTACACATCCACTGCCCTATATCTCCTGGCATAGCTAGCAGTACCTCCTATCATCACAGAAAATACTAAGTTTAAAATATAAAACAGAATGGTCGATTTTTCTTATTTCAAGAAAAAGAAGTGTTTGTTGTAATAAATAAATGGAAATTTTTCAAGACAAGATTATATTGTGGAAAGTAAATGTGAATGAAACTGATAATAAGAGAAAAGAGTGGTAGAAAAAATATGGAAACTATTATAGGATATATCCTTGGAAATAAATAGACATTGAAAAAAGGAATGCTATCATTGCACGAATGAAGAGATGTAAAAGATGTATAGAAAGTCAAGACTTTTATGGAGACTGTCTATACAGAAATTACCAGTAAAGACAAGTATGCCATCTAAAAGTATAATAGACTGAGTATGTTTATATTGTGGAGAATTTTAAACTTATGAACATTTTATTGGAATGTAATAGATCAAAATTGTGATGGAGAAAGATTATAGAAAAGAAATATGTGAATGTATTTAAAGATGTGAATAGTTTAAACATGGGTATAATCAAATTTGGATATTATAGAACCAAAAATAATAAGGAGGTTAATAGTCTTGATAAAAAAATATTTGTTATATTATATTTGATATGGAATCAGAGGACTAAGGAAATTTTGTTTAATGAAAAATGGGACTTGGCAACAATGTTGAAAAAAATAAGATATTGGTTGTAGAAATTGCAAGGGGGATCTAAAAATGAACAAGTATGCAATTTATTTGATGAAGCTAAATATAAAAAGAGGATGTGATTTGTAAACAGTGTACATATATATTGTAAATAATTGAAAAATATGTATCTATAATGTAAATAAGTAGGAATGCAAATAACTATTGATTGTGTAAATACATATGGATTATGTAAATAAAGAACCCCTACTCATTTTGATAGGTGCCGTTGGATCTTATACATCTGCCTGAACTACAACCAGCTCAATCGGATTATGGATTGGGACCTCATTTTAACATCTCATCTAAAGGAAAACAGAGCCATAGTGCAGCACCCCTCTTATGCTGTACTGTAGTGTTAGCAAGCAGTCTGTCTGGTGTGGGAAAAGAACCCACAGTTGTGCACCACTGTGACTTGACCTTGCATAGGTCCCCATTTGTCCATTTTCGCTTAAATGACTGCATCTCGACTGCATTTCGCTTGAAAAGCAGCTCTGCATATTGTTTTTACTGTACTTGTGTTGAATTTATACTGTTAGCACTTTAAAAAGTTATTTTTTGTTTAATTTAATTGTTAGGCTATCACACTTAAGTGTGCTAGCCGTTTTATAGCATTTACTGTTTGTTACTGTATCTTTTTCTCCTTTCTCTGTAAAAAAAGAAAAAAAAAACAAAAAAATATCCTTGTTTTCCCGCTTTTCTGAACTAGAATAGTCCAGTCTTCAGATTCTGCTGATCTCTGGGCTTTGCCTTAGTTCATGTGCTATCCATATCCTTATTTGGATAAGAGGAAGCTTCTTTGTTCACCAGTGGGAGTGGGGAGCACTGAGCAACCTATTTGTCCCTAGAGGATTGGTTCCAGCCCAGCAACTTGTAGTTTATTGGCCATTTTGGGTAAATTCCTGGCCCTTTTCAACCCCCTGCTATAAAGCCCGCTTTTGCGCGCTTTAGCGCGTTTTAGCGCGAATTAGCGCAAAGTTGCTCATAGAGCAGCATAGGGCAGTGCCGGTTAATCAAGTTTAAACTATTTCTGGCTCCGTAAAGTCTACTCTTTAATTTTTCCCTTAGAACTGCTCTACTTGCAATCTAAACAGCCTATTCTCTAACTGAAAAGCTCAGCACTTGCTCCTAAAGCATTTTTTATACAGGTAAAGCACTCTTAAACAAAAGAAAGTACTTCTTTCACCTTAATTCCCTTGAGTACCCATTTCCCTATAGATCCTTTCTGACTCAGTTACACAGCAATCTTTTTCACTATTCTAGCATGTCGAAGGGTCAGTTGCTGGCATCCTGTCCTGTTCAGCTGGTGAATCTGGGAATCTTGAGTCAATGTTACAATTGCCTCATGTACACAGACAACCCTCTCCTCCTCCCAACAAATACAAATATATGTGAGAGATGCAACTATATAGCCAAACTGGAGGCTGAGCTCTCTCAATTCAGTACTGGCAAGACCAGGCAGGAGGAGAAGGTAACCATGCACACCACAAACCCAGTCTCACATAGAACTATCACAACTGCAAACCAAACACATAAACACACAAAAACATACTCGGAGGCGCTGATTAAAAATCTACCAAAACAACAGAGGCCTCCAAAGCAGACACCCAAGCAACCACCACCTCAAGACATAGCACATGCAACACATAGTTCACAAAGTCAGTGTGCTAAACAGTCACAGCCCTTAAGGCCAAACAACATGCCAGACACACTTGTAATAGGTGACTCCATAGTCAGACACACTGACGTCCTGCTCACCAGACTGAACAAGGATAAGGTCACAGTAAGCTGCCTGTCGGGAGCTAGAATCCGCCACATAACACAAGCACTCAGGTCACTCCACAGCAAGTACAAATATGACTCAGTCATTGTACATGCCGGTGTGAACGACCTGAGATGTACCTCCCTGGACTACATGAAAAGAAACATAGAGGAGCTCTCTGATTATGTAGCCCAGGCCGGTATGACCCTGACCCTGAGCAGCATCTTACCCTCACCAAGAATGATGCCGCAGTACAAAGACAAAATGATCAGTTTTAACAATTGGCTTAATTACTGGTGTCATTCAAAGGGGATCCAATGTCTGTCTGCTTGGGATGACATGCTCGACAAGCCACGCTGCTTCGCAAGGGATGGCTTGCACCTGTCACCCTGGGCTTCCGGATATTGGCCAAGGCTCTTGCCACCCCATAGTGCCTTTTTAGGCAAGGCTCAAATGACAAACCTACCTCCCTAGAAAACACAAGTGGAAAAAAAATAAGGGTAATGCTGCTCAATGCCAGAAGTCTAAACCTCAAGATGCACACCTTCGAAGCCCTCCTCAGTATGGAGAACATCGATGTCTGTGCAGTGACTGAAACCTGGTTCAAGGCTCATGAGAGCACCCCAGCACTATCAGGTTTTACCTCATATCATGCTTTCTGGCCCCAAAACTTGGACCGAACCACAAAAGGAGGGGGAATATCCATATTCATCAAAGATACCCACACCTCCAGGTTAGTGGCAACGCACGAAGCATCGGAGACCATCCAGGTGCAACTAACCATAGGCAAAACTGCCTTACAATTTGTAGCATGCTACAGACCACCCTCTCAAACTCAGGAAACTCACACAGCCTTCCTGAAGACACTGGAGAGTATGAATGTCTCTCCAAATACCATCATATTGGGAGACTTCAACTACCCAAACATAGACTGGGAACATTACTCAAGCCCAAACACCCTAGCCCAAAGGTTCCTAGAATTCATAAACTCAAATGCGATGGAACAACTAGTCACCATTCCCACAAGAGGAGACAATATACTAGACCTGATCATCACAAACATGGGGACAAAATGCTCCACACCGGAAGTATATCCCTCATTGGTAAGATCAGACCATAAATTAATCTCACTGGAGATCCACATCCCGCTCCCACCCCCTGCACAAAAGACCACAGTGAAAAACTTCTCAAAAGCCAACTTCACACTTCTTAAGACTGAAGTGGTATCCTTCAAGGTCCCTGGGCCAGTGGAAACCACAACCCACACTGCTGAATCCTTTGCAAATGCCTTCTATGGGCACCTTCAAGAATGCATGGATCATGCAATCCCAAATAAAACCAAGACCCATTCCCCCAAAGGCAGGCGCCCGGTCTGGTGGACCCCAGCCATAAACAAACTTTACAACAGAAGTAGGAAGCTACTACATGACAGAGCAAAATCCCTAAATGGGAAGGCATCTCTGATCAGTACTAGCAAAAAACTACGATCACTCATAAAATCATCCAAGGCCAACTTTGAGAGAAAAATCGCAAAAGACACAAAAGACAATCACAAGGCCTTCTTTAGCTATGTTAGAAACCTGGGTGGAAACTCCCAGATATGCTCAGAGTTAGTCCAAAATGACAATAAATACACTGAACCCACTGACATTGCCAACATTCTGGCAGATAGGTTCAGTGCAAATTTCTCCTCCCCCTCCCCCCCAAAAGGAGAAATAACTATCCCAGCAGAGTGTAGCCTCCCTAACATCTCAGATGCCCAGGTGAGAGCCGCCCTCTCTAAAGCTAAAAACACAGCATCAATGGGACCAGATGGTATCCCGGGCTGTGTGCTACATGAACTCCAAGAGGAACTAAACCCAAACATAAGGCTGCTGTTTAATCTTAGCCTTACTACAGGATACGTACCCAAAGAGTGGCGTATGGCAACAGTGGTCCCACTTCACAAAGGTGGTGCTTCTACGGACCCTGGAAATTACCGCCCCATAAGCTTGATGAGCCTGGTCTGTAAAGCTATGGAGAGGATCATTATGGAACTCATAAACAAAAACATTGGGGACCTACAGACATTGGATCCTACCCAATTTGGCTTTGTCAAGGGCAGATCCTGCCTTTTGAACTTGGTCGACTTTTTTGAAACCGTCACTAAGGCCATTGATGAAGGTAAGGCAGTTCACACAGCCTACCTTGACCTTGCAAAAGCCTTTGACACAATACCACACTCGGGCATCATAGACAAACTCACCAGCTTAAATGTAAACCCATATGTCACGAGATGGGTTGCAAACTGGCTCAAGGACAGAATCCACAGGGTCAGAGTTGCTGGAGCTATGTCAGACTCTAAGCCAGTCACAAGCGGTGTCCCACAGGGCTCAGTCCTGGGACCCCTCTTGTTTGGCATTTATTTTTCTGAGGTACAGGCAAACATAGGAGGATTGTGGCTGACAAAGTTCGCAGATGACTGCAAACTGGGCGCCATAATTGATACTCCAGCGGACACAAATATCCTTCAGAGAGGACTCATAGAAATGGATAATTGGTGCCAGAGCCATGGCCTTAAGCTTAATGCCAAAAAATGTATAGTCATACCCTTTGGGAAAAACAAGGTACCCACAAATTACCACATAGGTGGTAATCCATTAAACGGAAGAGGTAATCAGGGACCTAGGGACCCAGGTTGACAGTAACCTCTCATTTGACACTCACATTGCCAAAGTGGTTAGGAAGACCTTCTATATTGCCCACCTTATCATGAAGGGTTTCACATCTAGATCAAGAGAGGTCATTGTGGCCCTGTACTCATCTCTTATTAGGCCAATGATTGAGTACAATGCCCCATTTGGGATGTATCTTACCCGACACCTGCAGCAGTTGGAAAGACCCCAAAAGTTCCTCACCAAGAGGATAAAGGGTCTTAAACATATGTCATATGCTGCCCGACTGAAAAAACTCCAGCTCTATTCAGTCGCATACCGCCTACTCAGAGGTGACCTGTGCCTAACGTACAAGGCCATGTCCAATCCGGAATTAATGGACATGCTCCACCTCAAAAAATCCAAATCCATCAGAGCCACAAAAGCAAGAGACTTAAACCTCAACACAGAAATAAATAGGGACAGATTCATAACCCAGAGGCTCCCTACACTCTGGAACAGAATCCCAATCCATGTTAGGCAGAGCCCCTCACTAACTCTATTCAAGAGAAGTCTTGACGAGTGGATGGGAGATCGTAGGTTTACCCAGGGGGTCATCTCTGTGTCACTACTAGACAGAGGCACAGTAAACTAAACCCTAAATGGGCGTAGTATTCTCATCCTAAGGGGTGGTGAAAGCCACACACACTCTGGCTAGGCTTATAAATGCCCTAGGGCAGATAGCCTAGTACGAACCTATGAACCTATGATCCAGCTCTCTTGACTCTGAAGATGTATGATGCAACAATGCAACATTATTAGGCATCAAGTAGATTAGACCTGCACTGAATGATGTCAGATGGAATAGCAATCATTGATGACAGAGAAGACATAGAGACATCAAAAATGAGATGTAGGTATCCTGCAAGCATGTAAACCCCTCCCCAAAATATGTTGTATGCAGTAATATTTCTAATTTTTATATGACTTATAATTGTTGAACAAAAGCCGCTGCAATATTTATATTGTCTTTAATTTTCTGCTTTATTCATTAAAGAATGAATGAATTATTTAATAGGTCTGGATTGTGTAATACAGTCTAAACATGATGCATTTTAGTAATATATTTTAGCAGTACCTTCTTTACAACCTTGGTACTTGAAAGAAGTTGACATTATTTGTTGTGATGATCAGAACTGTTTGATCTTAAACATTCAAAGATAACCACAAGGCATTCTTTAGCTATGTCAAGAATCTAAGTGGCAATTCTCAGATCTGCTCGGAGTTAGTGAAGAATGGCACAAAATACACTGAATCAACTGATATCGCCAACATCTTGCAAACAGGTTCAGTGCAAACTTCACCCCCCCCCACCCCCAAAAGGGCCCATAACCATACCAGAAGAATGTAGTGCCCCTGAAATCACAGATGCTCAGGTTAAAACAGCCCTCTCTAAAGCCAGAAATACAGCATCAATGGGACCGGATGGTGTCCCAGGCTGCGTCCTACATGAGCTCAAAGATGAACTAACCCCTCACCTAAACACACTGTTCAAACTCAGCCTCTCCACAGGCTATGTGCCCATAAAGTGGCGCACAGCAGCGGTTATTCTGCTCCACAAAGATGGAGCCACAACAGATCTCAGGAACTATTGCCCTATAAGCCTGACTAGCTTGGTCTGCAAGGCTATGGAGTGCATCATCATGGATCTCATTAACAGAGATATTGGGAACCTCCAAACACTGGACCCTACCCAGTTCAGCTTTGTTAAGGGCAGATCATGCCTCCTAAACCTGGTGGACTTCTTTGAGACAGTTACCAAGGCTATAGATGAGGGACAGGTGGTCCACACAGCCTACCTAGACCTTGCAAAGGCCTTTGACACCATTCCCCATTTTGGTATTATAGACAAGCTCACCAGCCTGAACATAAACCCTAAATCATGAGATGGGTTGCCCACTGGCTCACGGACAGAACCCACATGGTAAGAGTTGCAGGAGCTAGGTCTGGCTCTAAACCGGATCCAAGTGGTGTTCCCCAGGTCTCAGTCCTAGGATCACTCCTGTTCGGCATATACTTTTCAGAGGTACAGGCAAGCACAGGAGGTCTATGGCTGACCAAGTTCCCAGATGACTGCAAACTTGGAGCTATAACTGACTCTCCAGCTGACACAGACATCCTCCAAAAGGGTCTCACTGAGACAGATACCTGGTGTCAAAACCATGGCCTCAAGCTAAATGCCAAAAAGTGCATAGTCATCCTCTTTGGAAAAACAAAGTACCCACAAATTACCACATAGGTGATAGCCCCCTAAATACGGAAGACGAAATAAGGGATCTGGGGACCCAAGTAGATAGTAATCTCTCCTTTGAGAATCACATTGCCAAAGTGGTTAGAAAATCCTTCTATGTGGCCCACCTAATCACAAAAAGGTTTGCATCCAGATCAAAAGAGGTCATTGTGCCCCTCTATGCATCACTCATCAGACCTATCATAGAGTACAATGCCCCATTTGGGTTGTACCTTACAAGACACCTGCAACAGCTGGAAAGACCACAGAAGTACCTCACCAAGAGGATCACTGGCCTCAAACAGATGCCCAATGCAGCTCGACTGAAGAAACTCCAGCTGTACTCTGTTGCATACTGCCTACTCAGAGGTGATCTCTGCCTGACATGCGAGGCCATGTCCAACCCAGACTTGATGGACATGCTTCACCTAAAGAAACCCATATCCCCTCGAGCCATACACTCTATGGACCTAAACCTCACCACAACAATAAATAGGATGTGCTGGAGGGATAGATTCCTGTCCCACAGACTTCCCATGCTCTGGAACAAGATTCCAATCTACATTAGGCAGAGCTTCTCACTTACACTCTTCAAGAGAAACCTTGACGAGTGGATGGGAAACAGGAAGTTTCCCCCGGGGATCACTTCAGTGGCTCTGCTGGACAGAGGCAAAGGGAACTAATGTAAGGGGGCAGTGAATGCCAACACATTCCAGCTAGGCGTATAAATGCCTTTGGGTAGATAGCCTAGTGCCAACCTATGAATCTATTCATTAGATGTGAAACTGGACTAGAACTAGATGCATCTGTTCTGTCTCACTTACTCTGCTACATTACTATTATTCTAACATGCTACATACCTTCTGGTACCATATGTCTCTTCCAAATATATTCTCAGGGTCTAGTAGTACTCGTGCTATTTCCTCATTTATAGAGTTCCAGAGGAAGCTTATCTGGGCCAAGAGCATTGTCTCTTTTTATCTTCTGTATATCTATCTGAACTTTCTTTAATGTAGTGGGTCTATTTAATTTGTTCTAATCCCCTTTGGTTACTGACTTACAGGTTTTACATCTTGAAACCACTCTATTATCTGTCCCCCTCAAACTGTTGATATATTTCTTCAAAATATGATCTTAAAGCTTTCCTTATTAGTAGTAGTGAAGTTAGTACTTGTCCTGTACTATCCTTTATACTGTCCACATATTGTTCTCTGCATTTTTCTTTCTGTGCCTTTGCCATGTTTTATGCTCCTTATCCCTTGTAGAGTCATAGCTTCATAAGTATATACTAGGTTAACAATCACCGGGGCCTTTATAAGCCACGTAAGCAACTCAACCCAATTCTGTCCATATGTATGATGCGCATTTATTAGGAGAGGGTATGTTAGTTAGGATGTTTCTAAACATTATGAGTGCAGGGAGTATGTTAGCTTGGGCATAGTTACTGTCTTCCTCTGTTTATCAGAGACATGGGGGTCAGATCCAAGGTGAATTTCTGATTTTCTATCCACTGGTCAATGATATGATTAAATAGGGTTAAGGATGAACTCTGCTTCACATGGATGGGGAGCCTGTTCCAGAGCATGGGATCCTCTGAGACATATCTCTTACACCAACATGTCCTATTTATGTTGCCAGCAAAATTTAAATCCTTGGATCTAGTGTTTCTGATGCTGCTCATTTTGCAGATGTGCAAAGGTCCATCAGAGCTAGACCTGAGGATGCCTTGTATGCTAGGCATAGATTGCCTCTCAGTAGTCTGTAAGAGACTGAATATAAAGACAGTGCTTTAAGGTAATCTGTATACAACAAAGTGTTTGTACCCTGGATTCTCCTGGTAAGGAACCACTGTGGGTGTTCTAACTGTTGCATATGTCTGGCCAGGTAGAAGGTGAAGGGGACATCATACTCCCCCCAATACAAAGTCTATATTAGAATCCTGCTGAGCATGGAGCCATCTTTAAGTTTCTAGTCTCCCACCAGGACACAAGTGCTCTTCAGCAATTACATTCTGCTTGCCGGTAAGCCATTGACCTCAGGAATTTGTTTAAAGTGTTCAGATTTGTAAAGTAATACTTACTTTTTTCTCTTGTCTTGTTGGCTCTGCCCCACTCCGCTCTCTCTACGCTCCCCTGCCCTGCCCCCTATTCCCTCCCGCCCCCACTACCTCTACATTTATAGTAATCACAGCGACACCCACAGCTCACCCTCACATCATCTCCACCAATCACAGCTCCTCAAGTCATATCACATTATAGCACACCAACTTGCTCCACACAAAATACTCCCAATCACTCTCATTCCCACTAGGCATTTTTTACATCACCCACACTATTTCCCCATCCACATATAGTGCAACCCTATAATTCCTATTCAGAACCCCCACCTAGAAACAACTTAAACTTTATAACCATGACTATCACACAACTAAGTCTAGTCTGTCTTCTTATAATTCTTTACAACACCACAAGTTATCACTCTAGCAATATCCCTAAACTTAGTAGCACAACACTACATTATGCACTCTTGTATACAGACACCACACATTATAATAATATCTGCCCACAGTTATTCAAGAACTACATAATGGACCAATTCAGAACTAAACACATATGCTCTCATTCCTACTCCAAAAAAACACAATACTTTCTCACACTCCTCACCAAACTCCAACATCTGTATAACCATTTTAACTCCAGGCTCACCATAAGTGGGGATATCCACCCCAACCCAGGCCCAAATCCATCCTCTCCAACACAAACTGCTCCAACACAACTGTCAGAACCCCCCCCCCCACTTTCTTCATCCCTGGGCAAATCAACAACAGCAGCAAAACCAACCATCTTTTAATGCTAAATATTAATATTAGAAGTATCAAAAATAAAATAGCTTAACTCCAGGCCACAATAGCACACTACTCCCCAGACATAGTTGCTTTAACAGAAACCTGGCTAAATACAAACATAGCTAACACAGAGGTTCTCCCTACCGGCTACAATATCATTAGACAAGACAGACCACTTCATAAAGGGGGTGGAACTGCCTTACTGTACAAGTCCAACTTAACTGTCCGTCAATTACCAAACTCCTTCCCCTCTCCCAATAATTGGGACATACTTATCTCACAATTTCAACTTCACCCTAAAAAGGTCATCACCACAATTGTGATCTATATTCCACCTGGTAATACACCTGCTAGCCTTGAAGACTTCTTATCCTGGTGTTCTTCCACATACTCACAAGAAACCCTTATTCTGGTGGACTTCAACCTAGATTGGTTCACCTGTATATCAGAACCACCAAGTAATCTAATAAATTTCCATGGCTACCAGCAGCTAGTCCAAATTCCAACTAGATGTGATAAAAAATCTAAAAGGGAATACATCCTTGACTGGGTCCTAACTAACAACCCCACAATGTACCCTCACACAGGCAGTTTCCCAGACACCTTAAGTGACCACAACATAATATACTTTATACGTAGTAGAACAAGCATATGCAAAGCCACTAACGATATATCCACTAGAAACACAAAAAAATTCTCTCCTGAGGTCCTCAACACTTTACTCCATAACTGTGACAGGACCCCCCTAAAAACCCTCCCACTTGACCAGGCTGTAGCATATTTCAACAAAACATTTCTACAACACCTAGACACTGTCGCTCCATTGTGCAAAATCAAGGTTAGAACCTCTACAAACCCCTGGATCAGTAAAGAAACCAAACAAATCCTCAAGTCCAGAGACACTGCCTGGCTTTACTATCAAAAAAACAAAGGAACACAAAGCCTAACTAAGTACCACGAACTGCGCAACTGTGCAAAAAAATGCATTAGGCTGGACAAAAAATCCTACTACACAACATTACAAACTAAATACCAACACAACCCGCAAAAATTTTGGAAAAATGTAAACCAGCTAATAAAATCCACCCAAAAAAGCTACCCCCAAACCAACCACCTCTGATACTAAAGTTCACATCGAAACACAATTCAACTCCCACTTTGTGAACTCAATTCTATCCTTAGTATCACAGGACAGTTCCTTCCTCACTATCCCCCAACACAAATAACACTAATACAAGCTTTACCCTCAAAACAGTTTCCACCACTTCAATCAAAAGCATGCTCTCCAAACTAAAAACCTCATCAACAACAGCCAACCTACTCCCCAGCTATTTCTTGAAACTCACAGCAGATGCTATTGCTATCCCAGTCTCCACTCTCATAAACAGATCAGTTGTTGAAAACTATGTGCCCAAACTCTGGAAAATATCCTATGTTACACCCATACATAAAGGCGGGACCTCCACTGAACTTAATAACTACAGACCCATTGCTTTACTCTCCCCTCTGGCCAAAATCCTAGAATAATGCGTCCATACCCAGATGCTAAACTATCTCCTAGACAGCAACATCCTGTCACCTACTCAGCATGGTTTAAGACCTGCCCATAGTACCACTACAGCCCTCCTCTGCTTCACAGATACAGTAAACAATCTGAAAAATGAAGGCCTACAAGTGTCAACTCTTTTTTTGGATATGTCCAAAGCATTTGACACAGTCTCACACCAAATCCTGCTAAACAAACTAAACCAATATCATCTATCAAATTCCACTCTTACCTGGTTCCAAAGCTACTTAACTGACAGGTACCAAGCTGTGAAATGGGAAAATTCTCTCTCTCCTCAACTGCCTATGACTATATGAGTCCCACAGGGTTATATCTTAGGACCACTACTATTCACAGTCTTCACAAATGACCTCCATACCTCCACGCAGCATGCATCTATAATTCAGTATGCAGATGACACTACCTTAATCTGTGCTGCACAAAACATTCCCACCCTCCTACAAACAACTCAACTAGCATTCTCTGATGTTGAAAACTACCTTACCAAAGCCCAACTTATCCTCAATCTGAAGAAAACTCAGCTTATGATTATAACCAGTTCTAACAAAAACACTAACAGTCAATTCACTATCTACTCCACAAATGCTACTCCAATTGCTCCAGTGGCACAGGCTAAGCTATTGGGAATAACCATAGACTCCCACCTAGAATTTGATAGTAATCTCAACTTAACTATTAAAAAAGTACATGCCAAACTGGGATCACTCTACCGTATCAAACCATTTCTTACCAACAAGACAAGATCAGCCATTGCTCGCTCCCAACTTCTATCCACCCTACTCTATGCATTTCCCATTCTGACAAATCTCAACAAAACTGAACTAAGCAAAATGGAAGCCTGCTATAACAGAATTGCCCACTTTGCTGCAAATTGCTCATATAGAACTCATCACTGTACTGCTTTGAGACAGCTCCACTGGCTTGAACTGCCCAAGCTCCTAACCTACAATCAGCTCTGCCTCTGTCATTCTATCTATTACCTCCCCAATAAGTGTCCTGCCCTCAAAAACCTAGTACAACATCACTCAGCCAAAAGGCCTCTTAGATCATCAAGCAAACTTCTACTAGAAGTCACCAACAGCTACAATAGCTTTGGAGATGCACTATATAGTAGTTCAGTGGCTAAAAAATGGAACTGTGTCCCTACTAGCATTCAAAACACATCATCCAAAGCCTCCTTTAAAGACCTCATCAGGCAACATCTCAAGCAAAGTTGGCAGTGCCAAGATTGCTCCCCAGGCTAGTGAAAGCAGATAACAAATACATACTAAATCTAGAGCACTTGATAATAGTTTTCAATCTTACTCACAAACACTGGCTAATCTACAATGTATGTACTGTACCTGTGTACTATGTATGTATTCTACCTATGTTCCAAATTTCAGTTGTACACCACAAATCTATTAATTACCTTTATTTTTAAAATTATTATTTTTTTGTTTGATCTCGCCACTGTAACTGTTTATGTGCCGTATACCACTGTAAAAACATGTCTCTTGTAATTTGTGTGTATACTGATCATGTCTAAATAACTAAATGTGTCTGTAATTTTTCTTTGTGGAGCTTTTCTCCCCAGGCCTCTGCTGAAAAAGGGCCTTTTCAGCTCAGTCAGATACTCCCGGTTAACAAATGTAATACAAAATAAAAAAATAAATACTCAATGATGGGCCTGGTAATTGCCTATTGAAGTGGCACTATGACTTCCATGGACCTGGATGACTTTCCCTTACTGATAAGTTGGGCAATATAAAATGATGTTTTCACTACCTTGGAAAAATGTTGGTCAAAGTCCAGATTACTGTTTACATATGTTCAGATTTCCTAGAATACTGGTTCAATTCCTAGGGGTGTCTTATCAATCTAGTAATTAGGCATTGAGTTTTAACCCATGACTTTGGCTCCAGTCATTTGTCTGTGTTAGACCCTCTTGTGTGGGGGGAATCCCTGATAGCTCCCAATTTACAGTCACTACAGTCCGCTATTCTTATGGTACAAAACCTGTTTTAAGGCTATAGCTGAAAAGTGAATCAAGTGGTCCTGATAGGTCATGTTTCAAACTATTTAGGAGGCATTCTAGATTATTGTTGGAGCCCATTAAGGCTATCTTTTTGGCCTTAGAGAGCACCATCAGGACCTGCTCTCTGCTAATAATTGGGTGGAGATTATGCTAGTAAGTATTTCATGGAGAGGCAGGAAGAGTGGGAGGTGAAGTCTGAGATGAATTTGTCAGCCAGCAGATTTGCTATGTCAGTCTGCTCACTGAAGGTGGCACCATTGGCTATCAGTTCAGCTCACTACTGTGTGCTGCATTTGAGGTTAGGGACATAGCTGTAGAAGGCCTTGTGGCTGTCTTTTGCCTGCAAGGCTATCTTGACCTTGTAATTGGTCTTATTAAATTTAATTAATCCTCTTAGTTTCCTGTTTAGTTTAACTGGAGAGTGATTATCATTATGGAAGTTGATCTTTCTGATTTTAGCCATGAATTTTTGTTCCTTTTGTTATATACCTTATTAAGGTTAGGATTCAACCAGTGTGGTTTATTTTTAGAGATATATTATGCTTACTTCTAGTAAGTACAACAGCCTCTATACAGTCATTTATGTGGTTGTACAGGGTCTCTGTGAACATTTCTACATAGGTTACTGCAAACTCAGAGTTAGGACAGGCACTGAATTTTGACAAGCTATTGCTTAATAGGATGTAGTTTGCTTTAGAATAGTTCCTAACTGTTACAAGATTTGCTGGGGTTGCCTAGCTGATTTTTATTTTGAAGAAGACAACTTTGTGGTCCAGCCTCACTGGTGAGGACATGATATGGGAAAGGGGGAAATGTAGCATTTTCCTATATTGGTGAGTACCAGGTCCAGTATGTTTTAACATGTGGTTGGTGTACATACTATCTGGTCAAGGGTATTTGTGTTAATAAAATACAGGAATTGTTGTGCCTGTGAGTTTGAGGCAGTGCAGGTTACCCAGTCTATAGAAGGGTAGTTAAAGTCTCAGTGAACAGTTAAAGTCTACCACAAACAGGGTATTTGGTTTGATGGTGAGCACCTCCAGTAGGTCTAGGTACGAGCTATGGGATTCTTGGGACATAGAGGGTGACTTTAGTTTGCTCAGATGTGGTTTGGGACTTTGTCTGTGGTGATTTGCACATGGATAAACTCCAGGGCATTTCCCTATTTAACCAATCTAGAGGTATACTTGTTGCTAATGTAGATCAAGACTCCTCCACCTTTTGTCCTTGTCACAGCAGTTGATGGTATGAATGTGAGGAAGGTACTGAAGACTTGTATTGTCTTGGAGTACTTTCTATGGGCTTAAACAATGTCTTGATGATGGCACAGATGTCTCCATTCTCCAGAGTGAGGAGAACTTGAAAGGTCTGAAATTTCTTTTTTAGGACCTAAGCATTGAACAGTAGCACCTTTAGGTTTATTTTTTATTTGCTATGTCAGTAGGTTTGCCTATTTGCTATTGCCAAAAAAGGATCTAAGTTAGTGGATAAAGTGTTATCCAAAATTCAGAAGCTTAGCATAGAAAGGTACAGACTATCCTTTGCAAAACAATGTAATTTAATGATGTCCTCCCATGCTGACAAATATTGAATCTCCCTGGAAAGACACCAGGAACTATGCCAATTATCGAAGTCAATCATCTTTTGTTTGTACTATGGCATCGTTTTTGGTGAAGGTAGAATGCTGTTCAATGCAAGGCCATAGCCAGGTCTAGACAGGTGCCTGTGACACATATTCAGAGAAATCAATAATATTTCTTTCCATATATTCCAGAGGGGTAGGTCTCAGGTCATTACCAACCATATGGACAATGATAGAATCATACTGGTACCTGTGGTGTAGTGACTTGAATGCATGCATAACTTGGGAGATTCTGGCTCCAAATAAATAAATATCTGTTATCTTCTCCCTGTTCATTCTGGTGAGTGGGGCATCTGTATGTCCTACAATGGAGTCCCCTGTGGCCAGACTCCTGGATAATGTGTTTGCTTACCTTATGGGCTTCACTCTTGAGGCTCATCTGGGTGTAGGTGGATGTGTGATGTTGTTGCTTTTGGTGAATGCTTTACAGATTGCTGACGATAGGCATTACTGTTTATAGGCTTAGGGGGACTTTGAGGTTTGGGAAGATTGCCTTTAGTACCTCAGCATGCATGCTGTTGACACTATATGTGGTAGATATAGTCTGTGTGTTCTTTTTCAACCCTGCTTATATATGAGATTTTTGTCTCCAGTGTAACTGTGTATGTGCATGTCTCGAGTAATGGGTGTCTTTTTTTTTTAAGGATTAAATGGTTGCCTGTGAACATGAGGCAATTGCTACATTGTCTCAGGATGCCCATATCTAACAAGTTGGCCATGAAGAAATTTGTAAATTGCATTTCCATTTTGTATGGACAAGTATTTGGTTGGGCTACTATAGGTCGTGCACTGGGTTACACATAGGTCTCCTTGAGTGGTTGCTTGGCTTTGGGAATAGACTAGGTTTGATTGTGCTAAGATTTGGAAGTACTGCTGTTTAGTGCACAAACTAGCTGTTCTAAGCTTGTTTCCATGCCATAGCTTTGTTTTAGCCACAGTAAATTAATGGTTTGGATTATAAGGGTAGTTTTATGGATAACATTTACTATCAAGTCATTTGCGTCTATACAGGGCACAATTAACTTCTTGATGTAAAAGCACAAGAAAATATTGCTTGAGAGTGTAATGCTACAATAGAACAACTTAAAAAAGCTACATTGACCAGGCAATTCAATTATTAGGGAGCTTCAAATCGATTTAAAGGCAAAATGATGAAAGCAAAAACAAATCAGTAACATTCTAAAACAGTTAAAGTGCAAAGCAAAATAAATCTGTTATCTACCATGGCTTGAGCAAGTTAATTAAAGTGCAAAACAATAAAATAAATCTCTTATTTGCCAAAGATAGAGCAGTATTAACTCAGGACCCCTTCAGAGTGTGTTGATGGCACCATGCAGGTGGGAACTCTGGGAAAATGAGCAGAAGATAATTTGGGGTACTGGATGTTTTCTCAAGAGCAATACTACTTTGCTGTGAGGACACTTGGTATTATGGATATATGGGAAACAGTGGGTAGGAAAAGTACTTAAATAGCTAACACAACAGACAATAGCAATGAAAGTTGGGAGGGAGGTATTTTAGAAGTCATGTTACCATAATGGGTGAAAGTGAGAGACACACACGGCCTTTTAAAACCACAACTGGAAAAAGGTGAGAGAGTTGGAGAAAAATTGAAGCTTCTAGAAGCAGACCTTCTACAGAGGGGTGTAATATTGGAGCTCTAGTCCTATGGTTAGAATTTCTGAAACTTTAGCTTAATGTCTCAAAGGGGGTTGGGGTAGACACTAAGAACAGGGGAAAACAGTAGCAAACTAAACAGAAAGGCACAGAAATGAAACTTTAAACAGGGAAATGATAAGTAAAGACTCTAGCTGTAATTGTGGAATATAAACAGGTGGAAACGTACCGAAGCACAATTCCTGGATCAGAATTATCAGTACTGCCACTACTGCAATCCCACCGCACACTAAGGCACCAGACTATGCAGAAATTTACAACTTATGCTGTTTATAGAAGAAATGTTGTAATAAATGACTAAATGAGGCTTAACTCTTCATTAGTTTACAGTTCTGCCATGACTGTGAATGAAGCTACATGATTAAAATCCCAGACAGGGTTCATAGTACAAACAACTTACTTTTACAGGTAATTCTACTTAACGCCCAGTATAATGTATAAGCAAAGCTAAAATCTTGCAGTAATGCACAATACACAATCTTCCTGCAACTGCAAATGAAGCTACAAAACAAAGATCCCAGAACACCCTAGCCACCAAAAGTCAGTGCTATTTATATTTTCTATCTCTGCTTATGATACTGTTAACTGCTCCAACTCTGCTTTTAAAATGTGCGTCTCCTTCATCAAAAGGAGCCTACTGTTTTCATATCTTTTAGTCTACCTTCTTTTTCATTTACTTTGTTCAATATTGTCTATTTCTTTCTTCTTCTGCCATTAAATAAGTTCTCAATGCTGTTCTTACTCCCTCTCACAAGAGGATGTCCGAGTTAGGCTTCTCAGTTTCATTATCCAGTATTACTAAAAGTATCCCCTCCCTTAACTTGTCTTGCTTTTCCTAGCTAATTTTCATTTGTCTTTTCTGTCCAGTCTCTAGTCTACTGCCATTTATTAATGGCATTGGAGCATAATAAGAGATATATGTAGCACAAATATTAAGTCTTTCTTACTTTCACCTGATCTGTCTTGTCTGCAAAGAAATAATCAAGGCTGCTGCCTCTTGCACCCTCTGTCCTTGTATAAGTGAATGCTATTTCCCCATTTATGGTCCTTCCATATATCTCTTAAATTATGTTTTCTTATATTTTCCTTTAGCTGAGCCTGCTCTTTGCCATTATGCTTTTTTTACCTTATAGCTATCTAATTCAGGTCTCAAATTGATGTTGAAATCTCCCTTCATTAACTGTTTCTCTCCAATTACTAAAAAAAAAATCTTCAAAATAACGCTGGATCATCCATCTCTGGGACATATACATGGCACAATTTTTCTATTGTGAGTTGCATTTTCCGTATAATACATCTCCCTAGCGTGCTTATTTTGCATACATCAGTAGTAACTTATAGATTGTTGAGGAACAAAATTACCACTCCACTTATCTGTCAGTCAGTCTTATGATCTGTCAGCATATACATAACTTCCGTCTATTGCAGCTTATGTGCCTCCCTTAGCTTCAGTTATGTCTCCTGTAATAATGCTACTGGAACTTTTGAACCTTTTAGCTACTGCAAGATCTGTTTATGTTTTATGGTGTGAGAACACCTTCCCACATTCCAAGATATCTGACCTACATCTTGCCCCCCATTGTGTTTTGGTGATCTGGCTCCCTGGGCTGGGGCATATCTATCTCCTTTGGACATTCCCTACACCTATGCCCAGAGCAAGTCAGTTCACTTGACTTGCTTTGCAACAGGGGCTAATAAACAAGCAAGCAAACTAATTCTGTCATCACTCCCCACCAGCTAGTGTTTTCTTCCCTCATGTTCCTCTACTGTTACACAGAGGTCAATGTACAATATAACATGCATTCATTTGAAATAGAAGACACAATCTATTATATTATATGCTACCTGTTGCTGCAGGTTGTCTGTTTAACAAGCATAAACTTTGCTTTACCCGACTGTATCATACCTTGAAGACAGCAAAATTAAATTTGTTGAACAAGGCATCCCACTTACTTATCAGCTTATAACATTTGCATAAGTATCTAACTCTACAACAGTTCAGTGTCTGTAATATTTGTAGCTCACACAATCTGTATGCCAACTATTGTAACATCCGGATCTTATTACATAATTGAATTTTTCACATGCTATGAATCTATCGGTTTAGTTCACCAAGCCAGTCTCCCACTTACTCATAACTTTTCCTATCAGTTGTTACTATGTGTGTGCCAAGCTTCTACACGTGACACATTTGTGCCATGTATGCTCTGTGTGTTGTTCAACTCAGAGCTTATATGGGTTCTGAATCTGTGATACCTTTAAGGGTGCATTGGATTGTACTTTGATTTATATATGTTTAATATCTGCTGCTCAGTGTGTTTATTTAACAAACATGAACTTAAAATTGAAATAATGTACAATGCATCAAAAATAATAATGAATTACATGTTATAAACAGTGTTACTATTGTATCACACATATTTTCTGTGTTATCTTTGCATAAAGATCTAACTTTAAAATAAAGTAACAAACATGTTAATTGTAGTCAGGGGTGCAAAAAGATGCTGAAGGCTGGGGGTGGGGGCAAAAGTCCAGAGAAGCACTTAGTGACCCGAAATGGGAATTTTGTCAGCTATTTACTATAATAAAAGAAGCATAGATGTAACATGAGCTACATTTAGTGTGAACTGGAGTTGCATTAAGAATAATTCCACAGAAAGATCATTTAAAATTTCACAGTGAAGCTTCTACCTTTCTTTACCCCATTCCAAGTCAGAGTGAGAGACATACTTTCACCTGAATGCATGGTCTTTGAATATATTGTTCATATGATGACCTGTATGCCAAGAGCGTAGATGACTACAGGATAGGGTAAGGTATGGACCAACAGACATTAATAAAACACCCTGGCTTCTGTGTAGTATTTGGGTATAACAATACTAACTAAAATTGTTGACTAACTGGAACTCTTTGGTTTCAGTCTATTTTGGCCATAGTCCTGGCAGCTCACTGCATACTTTATATTCTGAATTTAGAAATAGCCAAGTTATACACCATAGTTATTTCTAAATTCATAACCATGTGTACAATGGGCTGTCAGGACTACACTGAGAAATATATTGAAACCATAGAGTCCATCCTTCTGCTCTGTCTGTCTTACCATACTGAGTTTGATTAAAAGAAAACACACACACACACACACACACACACACACACACACACACACACACACACACACACACACACACACACACACACACACACTCAGACACACACACACACACACACACACACACACACACACACACACACACACACACACACACACACACCATCAATTATAGCCCTAGTTTATAGCCCTAGTCTATTGGCCCTGAGGCCCTTATAAGCCTAGCCAAGAGTTTAGCCCATGTTTAGACAAGTTAACACCCAGATCCCCTGTCCAGCAAGGGGCACAGGTGGAATCCCAGTAGTGTATTTTCTGTTTCCTATCCAGTTATCCAAGTTGCGCTTAAAAAGGGCTAATGCTTGACATGGAGAGGGAGTCTATTCCACAGATGGGAGAGTCTCTGGGACACAGATCGGTCCCACCAACAAGCAGTTATATGACTGTACACCTCAGATATCTGTCTGAGATCAAATTACTAAATAAATTCATAAATAAAAACCCAGAAATGTATCTGTTGATATCAGAACCATACATCACAACCCACTGTAACTCCCCCCAATCTTTCAACTTCTCAACTCAAGAATCAGAGACAAAGGTATAAAAATCAGGAGCAACTTTTACATATTTCTCTAATGTACACAGAATTTAGCTAGAATAATTGAAGCTGTATTAGCATGTATTTTATGTAGGATATAAAGCCTGAAACTCTTAAACCTGACATTATTTAGTGGCTCCAGTCCAAAATAATTTGCCAAAAAGCCACAGATTTTACAAGGAGCAGACCAAAATACCTCTCACCTGCTTTGTTCAGAATTTCTGGACAAAACCCATATGTTTTTTTTTTTTTGGCGGGGGCAAAGGCCCCAAAAGGGGCAAAATGTAAATATGTTTTTTTTTATTTATATGTTTGTCTGTTTAAAAGGTAAACTCACTGGCCTCTTTTCAGGGAAAACCCAAGAGCACTGTTTGAGTGATTTGCTCAAAGTCACACAGTAGGCAAATAGAGATAGAAATATCTACACTCTGTAATTTTGAGTCATCATCATCAATTCCCTGTTTCCCATTTTCTCCATGGGGTTAGGGTGTACTGTCAACTGTTACCATCTCTCGCCATTCAATGCCACTCTCCTGACTTCTTTGACATTCATACTTGACTGTCACAGATCTTCAGCCAAACAATCCATCCAGCTCTTTACTGGATGACCTTGTTTCCTCTTGCCTTCTTCCTGTCTTATCCAAATCTTCTTTAGCAGATTGTCTTCTGCTTGTTCTGCACATGTGCCTGAACCACCATAATTTATTCTCTTTGACTTTTTCTGTAATTAGAGATACTTCGGCTTCTGCACTGATATCCTCATTTCTTCATCTGTCCCACAATGCAGATTGTACCATCCATCTCAGGCACTTCATCTCCACCACCCTTAGCTTCCTCACCTGCTCTGCCTTTACTGCACAGGTCTCTGTACCATACAGTAGCACTGGTCACACCACTGTTTTGCACACCTTACCTTTCAGCTTTTTTGGCTTTCTTCTGTCATGCACTACCCCTGACACTCTGAACCAGTCAGCTAAAATCTGCAAAAATTAAAAAAAAAAAAAAAAAATAATAATAATAATATATTAATAATAATAATAATAATAATAATAATAATAATATCTGTAAAATCTGTCGGAAAATCAGATTGAGGTTAGGGAACTTTACTGGCAGTTGGTTTTGGAGGATAATAGAACCCCTGGGTTGAACGAACACATTTCCATCGTACCAGTTCTCAGGATGAGAGCTGTTAAGTTGTAAAGATTTTTTAGCATTCATTTTTTTGGTTAGATGGCAGTCATGGTTATATTAGCTTGTCTTGTCATTTTTTTAGCTATCCAGTATTTTTTCAGCCACCTAGTGTATTTTAACACACCTGTCTTTTATACATGTTTTTGTAGTCGTTTTTTCAAGTACAACTTTGTAATGTTTTTGGTTTTATTCATGTTTTAACATTTTTTACTGTCACATATACTTGCTTGAAGGTTTTATATATACTTTCTCATTTTATTCTGTTTCTTTAAATATTTACTTGGCTAATAAACATTAATTAGGGAGGGGTTGGTATATTTAAAAGGAGGGCTTGACAGTGGAAAGCATAACATCTGATGAAGTCTTTGTGACGAAAATGCTTGTTTTTGGAGTGCGTTTATGTTTATGGTTAATAAACAGCTGTCTGCCTGATCCACAGATTGATTATTTGGACCTCTGCTATTTGTACCCTGGTTTTGTAATTTGGTTCCTTTTATATTAAGCAAACACCAATCACATTAATTCTTCCTGTTTATATCATCCACCCCTCCCCTTTTTTCATCCATAAAAAATGATCCAAAATTAAAAACACAAACAATAAACAACTTATTGAACATATCAAAACCATTCAAAATATAAAAAATTAAACTAATTATATTGCATACCTACATCAATCTAAGTAAAATTAGGAATCCTTAATAAATTATTAAGCAATAAGATAAGTAAAATAAATACATAAATATATAAATAAATGACAACAGAACTCTCGGCAAATAAATAAAAAAAAAAAATATATATATATATATATATATATATATATATATATATATATATATATATATATAAGCACATAAACCCCCCAAAATGCTTAATACTACTTTCAGATATCAATTTTTCAAACAACAGTATATCCCAAATTTTCCATATTATCCAGTGAGGGCTTTTAATTTTAAAAGGCAAGCAATAAAACAATAATCATTCAGCCCAGGCCATTTGTAGACATTTAATTTAAGCTGCCACATTAACTCCTTTTTCTCTAAGTAAAGGTTAACAGGACCACCTCTAAATCCCATTCTAACAGTATCAATTGCCATATACCTAAAACCATGTCCTGGGAACTGCATTACATGCTTTGCCAGGGCATTATTCTCTTGAGCTTTTCTAATGCTATATTCATGTTCATATATTCTATCCCTAAGTCTACGATCCAGTCCTGCTCACATAAAAACATGAACATCCCTGACATTTGGCCAGGTATACTACCCCCTTAGAATTACAGTAACATTTTTGGGGTAATTTATATTTTATCCCCCATATTGGAAAATTCATACCTAAACTAATCTTGTTACAAAATGGACATCTTCAACATTTTACCATCTGGTATTCAGGATACCATTCCTTAATATTTAAATTTTCAAAAATGGCTTTAAAATTAAAGCCCCTCCTGTAGACTATCCATGGCTGGACAACGGATTTGTTTTGGGTATGCAAATGAAGTCTAATAATGATATAATGTGCGATAAGCTGGATGAATTGGATTATAAGATAATGAATATAAGAAACTCCAGTTAGAGAATTCATATTTGGTTGAATGTATAAAGAGAAAACAGATCCCTAAGGGCCTACGGTTATGGTGGTATCCCACGGGACTTGAGACCAGTTCCCCTCTTCATTTAGAACTGTTGCAGTTTTTTGATAGAATGGGGTGCAAACTATTAGAGATTCTTGTCAGGCATAATACTAAATGCATTGAACGCCTGGGTAAGAACTTGAATGATCTTGATGTGGCTATAAAGTGGGTCAGCCATTATGAACATGTTAAGACAGAGCATCTTTGTATTTTTAACAGCCTTGAGCAGCATATTCATAAAATATGGTTGAACAAAGTGAAGAAATTGGAAAGAGATAGTAGTGATTATGCTAAGGGTATGGCGTACCCAGCACCTCTCCATTCACAAGTATGGGGGAAGAGGAAATGCATAAGATTCGGTTCTGGTTATAATTATAACAATGGTGGAAATTACTTAGTAAATGAGCAGAATTTGCCTTCAGAGGATCCAAATAATGGGGGTGATAGTGGGGCTGAAGTATATCAATCATTACGGCGGTCTGAATGCCTGAAGGAGAGACATGCTCAACAACAACTGAACCAACAGCAGCAGCAGGATTTTCACACACCTCCAACTCAGAATCAGTAGCAATTATGGAACCATGCCCAACACACTTGGAACAACCAATCGTAGAGCAACCAAATGAGGGGGAGGAATTAACTCCTATAAGGGGCCCAGAAGTAAGACCCTGAAGACACTGTAAATGCTGTGTGTCCAACAATGGAAATCTGATTTGATGACATCTTTGCAACATCAAGAAACAGTTTTAAATAGGATGCCAAAGAAGTGTCTGACCAAAAGTGCTATTTTGACCTCCTGTTCTTTAATGGTCTAAAATCTTTGGCATTACCTCCAGTCCTTGGAGCTTTTAGAGAATTCCTCACTTGCTGCCTCAAAATAATTGTATTCCCAATACCTTACCAGAAAGAACTCTTATACTGTCCAAGACCCCCCTCCAAGTTATTGTCCAAGAATTCTACAGCGGATTGAAAAAAATTCCAGAACATATCCTCTCCAAATATTCTTCCAAGTGACCTAGAGAGCAGTCTTCGACCACTTTGAGAAAAAGTTGTATATGGTTGCCATCCTGGCACATATGATAGTATCAATCCAAACTCCTAAGCCAGCTGAGGGGAGAAGTTTGGGAAATGTTTGAGACACTAGGACAGAACATCTGGAATTCTCCAAGACTATGGTCAGGTGGCTGTACATTCATTAAATGTAGATATAATATTTCTGGATTTAGTATCCAGTGAAACAGCCATGCGTTCTTTTATCAGAAGGTATGTTTAGCTAAACTGCTGCCAGAACACCTTTGCCAGATTTTCAGTTGTAACAGCTGAGAACGTGAGTTTGTGGTGAGTGCCCTAGAGGACTGCTGGATGTAGTAAAAGAGATGTGGGAGGAGGAAAAAACTCCTTTTAGGAGCGTCATTTACGGCAGAGAATGAAACTGAATGCCAGTTTTGCTGGAAGATGTACAAGGCCACGTACTACTGGACAAGGAATTGCAAATTGCACTGTTCTAACTTGTTGCTACTTGTGTATCTCTGCTATCTTTAAACAAAACAAAAAAAAAAAAAATCTTGCTTTTTTCCCACTTTCTGAAATTTAAAAAAAAAGTTCAGTTACAGATTTGCTGTTCTGAACTGTTTGTAAGTATCTTGGAGGCCATTGCTTGCTTGGGCTAAAGGGAAGTCTCTGTGTTCATCAGTGGCAGTGGTAAACACTGAACAGCCTGCCTGCCCCTTTCGGAGTGGTTACTGCCTAGAAACTGTAGTTTTATTGGCCATTTTGGGTCAGTTCCAAACTCCTTGATCCCCCTCTCTTAAAACCCGATTGCCTCGTGGTTTTGGCGTCTTTTCAGACTTGTTGGCTGTTGGTGAAGCACCCACCAAGAGGAGAAAACGCTGAGAGAAGAAAGGAGCCACTTTTGAGATTTTAAGTATTTTTCTTCAGATTATCTGTTAAGATTTCTGCATTGCCGCCTAAATTTTGGGGATTTCCAGCTTGCTAAACTTGATATCTGTATTAGGAACTGTATTTAGAACACATCTAGAGCCTGTTGCATTTCCTGTGTTGCACTTATTTTAAAATCATTTTTTTCTTAAAACTTGCATTTTACCTGTCTCTGGCCTAGCACTCAAGTGTGGGGTCATTTATTGCACTGTTCTAACTTATTGCTACTTGTGTATCTCTGCTATCTTTAAACAAAACAAAAAAAAACAAAAAAATCCTGCTTTTTTTCCACTTTCTGAAATTTAAAAAAAAGTTCAGTTACAGATTTGCTGTTTTGAACTGTTTGTAAGTTTCTTGGAGGCCATTGCTTGCTTGGGCTAAAGGGAAGTCTCTGTGTTCATCAGTGGCAGTGGTAAACACTGAACAGCCTGACAGCCTGCCTGCCCCTGTGGGAGTGGTTACTGCCTAGAAACTGTAGTTTTATTGGCCATTTTGGATCAATTCCAAACTCCTTGATCCCCCTCTCTTAAAACCCTCTTTTGCATGTTTTTGCGCATAGCACAGCATCGGGCAGCGCCGCTTAATCAGGTTTAAACTATTCCCGGCTCCACAAAGTCTGCTCTTCACTTTTTCCCTTAGAACTGTTCCAAATCTCAAAGTAAGCACTCTATTTTCATTGTAAAACCCAGCAGTAGCTAGGATAAGTGTCTTATAATAAGCACTAATAAACTAAAGCACTACACCCTCTTATACTCCCTTTAAGTACTTGGCTCCCTATTGGTCCTTTTTGATCAAGTCAAAAAGTAATTCCTTATACTATTCTGGCATGTCCAAAGGTCATTTTCAGGTTTGCTCTTCAGTCCAGCTGGTGAATATGGGAATCTTGAGGCAATGTTACAACTGCCTTATGTACACAGACCACCCTCTCCTCTTCCCAACAAGCTCAAATATATGTGAGAGATGCAACTATATAGCCAAACTGGAGGCTGAGCTCTCTCAACATAGTACTGGCACGGTCAGTCTGGAGGAGAAGGTAATCACACACACCACAAATCCAGTCTCACATGGACCTATCGCAACAGCAAACCAAACACATAAACACACAAAAACATACCTGGAGGCTCTAAATAAAAATCTGCCCAAGCAACAGAGACCTCCAAAGCAGACATCCAAGCAACTGCTACCCCACAGCAATACCCACGTATCACATAGTTCACAAAGTCAGTGTGCCACACAGTCACAGCCCTTAAGGCTAAACAACACACCTAATACACTTGTAATAGGTGACTCTATTGTCAAGCACACTGACGTCCCTCTCACCAGGCTGAACAAGGAGAAGGTCACTGTAAGCTGCCTGTCGGGTGCCAGGATCCGCCACATAACACAAGCACTCAGGTCACTCCAAAGCAAGTACAAATATGACTCTGTCATTGTCCATGCTGGTGTGAATGACCTGAGACGTACCTCCCTGGATTACATGAAAAGAGACATAGAGGAGCTCTCTGATCATGTGGCCCAGGTCGGTATGACCCTGACCTTGAGTAGCATCTTACCCTCACCAAGAATGATACCACAGTATAAAGACAAAATGATCAATTTCAACAATTGGCTAAAGTATTGGTGTCACTCAAAGGGGATCCAGTGTCTGTCAGCCTGGGATGACATGCTTGACAAGCCACGTTGTTTCGCTAGGGACGGCTTTCACCTGCCACCCCTGGGTTTTTGAATACTGGCCAAGGCTCTTGCCACCCCCATAGTGCCTTTTTTAGGCAAGGTTCAAAAGACAAACCCACCTCCTTAGACAACACAAGGAAAAAGAAACTAAGGGTAATGCTGCTCAACGTCAGAAGTCTAAACCTCAAGATGCACGCACTCGAGGCTCTCCTCAGTATGGAGAATATTGATATCTGTGCAGTAACAGAAACCTGGTTCAAGGCTCCCGAGAGCACCCCAGCACTACCAGGCTATACCTCATACCATGCTTTTCGGCCCCAAAACTCAGACCAAACCACAAGAGAAGGGGGAGCATCCATATTCATCAAAGATGCCCATACCTCCAGGCTAGTGGCACTGCACAAAGCATCGGAGACCATCCATGTGCAACTAACAGTGGGAAAAACTGCCTTCCAGTTTGTAGCCTGCTACAGACCACCCTCCCAAACTCAGGAACCCCACTCGGCTTTCCTGAAGACACTGGAGAGTATGAAGGTCTCTCCAAACACCATTATATTGGGTGACTTTAACTACCCAAACATAGACTGGGAGCACTACTCAAGCCCCAACACCCTAGCCCAATGGTTCCTAGAATTTATAAATTCAAATGCTATGGAACAACTGGTCACCACTCCCACAAGAGGGGAAAACATATTGGACCTGATCATCACCAACATGGGGACTCTATGTTCCATACCAGAGGTATACCCCTCATTGGTAAGATCTGACCATAAATTAATCACTATGGACATCCATACCCCACCCCCACCCCCAGCAAAGGAAACCACGGTCAAAAACTTCTCAAAAGCAAACTTCCCACTTCTCAAAACCGAGGTGGAATCCTTCAAAGCCCCAGGGCCAGTGGAAAATACGGCCCAAACCGTAGAATCCTTTACAAACGTATTCTATGGATACCTACAGGAATGCATGGATCATGCTATCCCAAATAAAACCAAGACACACTCCTCCAAAGGCAGGAGACCTGTCTGGTGGACCCCAGCCATAAATAAGCTGTACAACAGAAGGAGGAAGCTACTACATGATAGAGCAAAATCCCTGAAAGGTAAAGAAACTCTGATCAGTACTAGCAAGAAACTACGATCCCTCATAAAATCATCTAAGGCTAGCTATGAAAGAAAACTTGCACAAGACGCTAAAGATAATCACAAGGCTTTCTTTAGTTATGTCAGAAACCTGGGTGGAAACTCCCAGATATGCTCTGAGTTAGTGCAAAATGACAAAAAATACACTGAACCCACAGACATTGCCAACATCCTGGCAGACAGGTTCAGTGCAAACTTCTCAACCCCTCCCCCCCCAAATGAGCACATGACTATCCCAACAGAGTGTAGCCTCCCTGACATCACAGATGCACAGGTGAGAGCTGCCCTCTCCAAAGCAAAAAAACACAGCATCAATGGGACTGGACGGGGTCCCGGGCTGCGTTTTACATGAGCTCCAAGAAGAACTGAACCCTCACTTAAAATCACTGTTCACTCTCAGCCTTACAACAGGATATGTACCCAAAGAATGGTGTACAGCAACAGTGGTCCCACTCCATAAAGGTGGTGCCACAACGGACCCCGGAAACTATCGCCCTATAAGCCTAACTAGCCTGGTCTGCAAAACTATGGAGCGTATCATCATGGAACTCATAAGCAAAGACATTGGGAACCTCCAAACACTGGATCCTACCCAATTCGGCTTTGTTAAGGGCAGATCTTGCCTCTTGAACCTGGTCAATTTCTTTGAAACAGTCACCAAGGCCATAGACGAAGGGAAGGTTGTCCACACAGCCTACCTTGACCTTGCAAAAGCCTTCGACACAATACCCCACTCAGGCATCATAAATAAGCTCACCAGCTTAAATATCAACCCCTATGTCACAAGATGGGTTGCAAACTGACTTAGGGATAGAACCCACATGGTCAGAATTGCAGGTGCCATGTCAGACTCTAAACCAGTTACAAGTGGCATCCCACAAGGCTCAGTCCTGGGACCTCTCTTGTTCGGTATATATTTCTCTGAGGTACAGGCTAACACAGGAGGACTATGGCTGACAACATTTGCAGATGACTGCAAACTGGGGGCCATAATCGACTCGCCGGCTGACACAAGCATCCTCCAAAAAGGTCTCATAGAGACGGATAACTGGTGCCAGAGCCATGGCCTAAAGCTAAATGCCAAAAAGTGCATAGTCATCCCCTTTGGGAAAATCAAAGTGCCCACAAATTACCACATAGGTGGTAATCCATTAAGTACTGAAGAAGTAATTAGGGATTTGGGGACCCAAGTAGATTGCAATCTCTCCTTTGACAATCACATTGCCAAAGTGGTTAGAAAGACATTCTATATAGCCCACCTTATCACAAAGGGGTTCACATCTAGATCAAGAGAGGTCATTGTGCCCCTCTACTCATCACACATCAGGCCCATAATTGAATACAATACCCCATTTGGGATGTACCTTACCCGACACCTGCTTCAACTAGAAAGACCCCAAAAGTACCTCACCAAGAGGATCAAGGGACTCAAACATATGCCCTACGCAGTTAGGCTAAAGAAACTCCAGCTCTACTCAGTTGCTTACCGCCTACTCAGAGGCGATCTGTGCCTGACGTATAAAGCCATGTCCAACCCAGAATTAATGGACATGCTCCACCTCATGAAATACAAATCCATCAGAACTACACTCTCCAGTGACTTAAACCTCAGCACAGAAATAAATAGAACATGTTGAAGGGACAGATTCATATCCCAGAGGCTCCCCTCACTCTGGAACAAAATCCCAATCCATGTCAGACAGAGCCCCTCAATGATCCTCTTCAAGAAGAATCTTGACGTTTGGATGGGAGATCATAAATTTACCCCTGGGATCTCTTCTGTGTCACTGCTAGACAGAGGCATGGTAAACTAACCTTAAATGGGCTATCTTCTGTGACCTACTATACAGAGGCACAGTCAACTAATCTAAGAAGGGTGGCGAAAGCCAAACACACTCTGGCTAGGCTTGTAAATGCCCTAGGGCAGATAGCCTAGTATCAACCTATGAACCTATGAACCTATGAGTGTTCTTTATGAAAATGTGGTAGAGCAGACATCTTTAAATTTACTGGCGGATTTTACACAAACTAATACTGGATTTACTATTGTGGAAAAAACTGAGGGTGATTTTAAAGTATACAAATTTTCAGAAACAATTTTGGATACTTGTATGGTTGATATGCTATCCAAACATATGACTTTTGTCCCTACTTTTAGGGCCAATGTATCTAACAGCTTGACGGACTTGAAATTGTTTTTGAGAAAGTTGAATTTGAGATTACTGTTTGATGATGAAACCATACAGGATGAAGTATGTAGGATCACTAGCACTTTTAATCCCCCTTTACATCCAGCTTTGTTGGTAATTTGAAAAAAATCGTGAATTAGATTTTAGGAACCTATTGGGTAGATCAAAGAATTATGTTAGTGGTAATTTATCTAAGCAGGAATGGGTTCTTGTGGATTTTTTGAAAAAAACAAAAAATAAGAATTATAAAGCCGGATAAAGGGGGAGGGCTAGTGGTGATGGATTTGCATGATTTCAAGAACAGGATGATGAATCTTTTGAAGGCTAATGTTTATGAAATGATATTCAAAAATGAGGTTAATAGGGCTTACAGGAGAGTCTATGGCCAGCTTAATGATATGTTCATAGAGCAGTGTATTTCTCTAGAAATGTTGAATTATTTTAATATGAATTATCCTATAATGCCAATTATTTTTGGTGTACCCAAGATCCACAAAAGTTTGCATGAGCCACCATTGTGTCCCATTGTAGATGGGAGGAATTCTATAACATCACCATATGTTAATGTTTTAGATGCCAAGTTTAAAAAATATGTTGATTTGGAAGTACAAATTTGTAAGGATTCTTGGTTTGTTTTGGAGGCTATTAGTAAGCTTGAGTACAATTCAGAACACAAATTGACCACTATTGATGTTAGAGATCTATATATGGTAATACATCAGGATGGCCAAATTCTTGGGCAGTAAGTGGGTCCCCCAAGACCAGATTAACTTATATGAAGAACTATTTGAAATTGTACTTAGTAATAATTTAATTTGCTTTGAAGGAAATTATTACTTAGAAAAATGTGAGATAGCAATGGGGTCTCCATTTAGTGCTGTTGTTGCTAATTTGGTTATGGCCTACTAGGAGCATAAATACATCTTCAACAGTCATTTTTAGAACAGCATGAAGTTGTATTTATGTTACCTGGATGATATATTTATTGTCTGGGAGAGTAGTGAAAGTGATTTTAATAAGTTTATGAACTATATTAATGGTACAACTGATTTTCTGAAATTCACTAATGAGCTTAATATGGTACAAATAGCATATTTGGGTGTTCTTTTGGAAATGGATAGGACCAACGGGAGATATATATCTAAGAGTTTTAGAAAAAATACCTATTCCAGTAGCTTCTTACACTACTCTAGCTCCCATCCTTACCACCAAAAAGGTTGGTGGTTAAGAGGTAGGTCATTAGGGCTGCTAGAATGATAACCCTGGATGAATATTTTAAGCAGGAATGTGACCATTTAATGGTGATGTTTGAGAAGAGATGGTACCCACTGGCACTCCTGATGGAATTGGTGAATGAGGTTTTGAATAAAAGGGTTTCTGGATATTTTTGTCCTATATTACAGAGCTCCAAGAATTTGTTACTAACTCTGTTGAGAGTGGATATGTATGGTAGGGGGAACCTGTTGGGTATAATAATTTTTTCCTGAATTTTGTCACCCAATTTAATTGTGACCATAAAGAGAGTAAGAGGATTTTATATAAAAACTGGCCAATTCTGAGCAAGGAGTAAATGTTTAGGGAGAAGTTCGGGAGTTCACCCAGGATAGTCTATGGGGGGGGGGCTTTATGTTAAGGGTATGATGTTGGAATGGATTATTTTCACAAAAGCTTGAAGAAATGTAATAGTATCAGTCATGTTAAGGTAAATCTGTTAGTGGACTTTATGGAGTTGGTACTGGTGAATGATTCTCTATTTTTTGAAGGAGATAGTTTTTGCCAGACAGCGAAGGTTGCTATGAGGGCCAGATGTACCCCTATTATTTGCTAATTTAGTACTACTTGAATGGGAAGCTCGATATGTCTTTTTCTCTGCCTTTATGTCCCAAATTTTGATTTATGTGAGGTTTTTGGATAATATATTAATCTTGTGGGTAGGGAATGAGGAAGATATACCAGAACCTATGGATTATTTGAACAATTCCACTTTGTTTTTTACTTTTACATATAGATATCATAGAAATGAGATATAATCTTTAGATATCTGTTTGAAAAAAGATGGGTTGAGAGGTGCATTGTCAAGTAGTATCTATAGGAAAGAGACATATTCCAACATGTTACTTCATTACAATAGTTGCCACAACCCATTCCAGAAAAAAGTGTAGTAAGAGGTCAAATGGTTAGACTGTTGAGATTGACAAGCGATGACAGTATTTTTCGGGAGGAAATGGCTGCTTTGATAGACATGTTTAAAGATAGAGGATACCCCTTGAGATTTTTGTTGAACATTAGGAATGAGATCTATAAGAAAAGGGGATCTATGTTTACCCCTATTTTGAAAATGCTAAACAATGGAAAGATAGGATCTGACCAAATAGAGTTTGATAATGATGTAATGGTGATCCAATATAATTATGATATGCCACATTTTATATCTTCCCTTAACAAATTGTGGGATCCGAATTTGGATGAAGATTTAAAAATCAAGTTAGGCAGGAAACCCAAAGTAGGGTACAGTAGGGGTAGGTACTTTAAAAACATGCTGGAGCGAAATGACAGAAATCAGGACTTTTACAATTTATTTATTTTATTTTACATTTGTTAACCGGGGGTGTCTGACTGAACCGAAAAGGCCCTTTTTCAGCAGAGGCCCGGGGAGAAAAGCTCCACAAAAGAAATTACAGACACATTTAGTTATTTAGACATGATCAGTATGCACACAAATTACAAGAGACATGTTTTTACAGTGGTATGCGGCACATAAACAGTTATAGTGGAGAGAACAAACAAAAAATATTAATTTTAAAAATAAAGGTAATTAATAGATTTGTGGTGTACAGCTGAAATTTTGGAACATAGGTATTTATTTATTTATTTATTTTACATTTGTTTACCGGGCTAGTCTAGCTGGATATATTTCCATTTTCAGTAGAGGCCCGGGGAGAAAAGCTCCAGCATTAATAATTAGATCATAACTTGAAATACAAAACAAGGATGGTACTCATAGTTGAAACATGGTAAATGAAAGTAGTTCAAATAAAAATATACAAGAATCAATAATAAAAAAGTGACAAAAAAGTTATTTACACTAGTATAGAAATCATAAAGAAGGTGAGATTAATTGTTTACACAATAAAAGTGACATAGTGTTATTATGGACTAGATTGTACTAACAATAAGCAGGATAGAAACTACCAAAATGTTTCATTGTGGTCACCAGTTCAGTTCTTCATCATAGAAATTATACAAATATGTGTGAAAAATTGGTAGGGTGAAGAAATAATATTAGCAGAGGGAAAGGTTAGTCAGATTTACTGCATGGACATAACCAGTGTGTTTTAAAGTGTGTTTTAAGTCTTTGTTTAAAGAGAGGCAAGGAAGGAAGTGATGTTAGTTCCTTGGGAAGGGGGTTCCAGTCTTTTCCCACTGTGTTAGAAAACAGGGAATCTCCAGCCAAGTTGTTAGTTTTGGTTATGCTAGCTAGAAGCTTGTTAGAAGAGCGTAGTGAGATTAGGTTTTTATAGGGGATTATGAGATTGGATAGTATAGGAGTGCTATTAGGTTGATAGAATATCTTGTGGGCCATGGTTAGTTGGGAGATTTTCAGAAGGTTTTGAAGTTCAAACCAGCCCAGGTAGAATACATACATAGTACACAGGTACAGTACATACATTGTAGATTAGCCAGTGTTTGTGAGTAAGACTGAAAACTATTTTCAAGTGCTCTAGATTTAGTATGTATATGTTACCTGCTTTCACTAGCCTGGGGAGTGAAGTCTCATATGTATAAATGTGGGGCTTGTAAGTATTGTAGATTTATTAACTATGATACATATATCTTGATAAGTGGATACAATAGGACCCTACAATGTCCTGGATGATGCAATTGTAACACCAAGATGGTGGTATATGTGGCAACCTGCGCAGCATGTCCAGGACTTTATGTAGGAAAAACTACCCTTAGATTAAGGGATAGAATAGTGGAACATGTTAGGGATATTACGAATCAGAATGTTTGTAGTGCCCTTTATATGCATAGTACAAACTGTGTGAGTTTTAAAAGATTTATATTTTTTATAATTGACAAGGTAAATTATAATGAAAGAAGTGGTGATACAAAACTTGAGGTTGAAGCAAGAGAGACATAGTGTCAATTAAAGTTAAATGCAAAGCACAAACCTAGTGTTAATGATTTTGTTTCCATCTCAGTAATTTTAAAACAGAGGGCAAACCAGATTTAGCTTGAGTAGTTAGGCTGTTTATATAGATATATATATATATATATATATATATATATATATATATATATATATGTGTGTGTGTGTGTGTGTGTGTGTGTGTGTGTGTGTATTAGATTGGCGAAACAGCATTACAGTGAATGCCATTTCACCGACACATATAGACTGAAATCTGAAAATAGAGAAGGCCCAGGTCAGTGATTTCCCAGGGGAAAAAAATCACTTGGCCTAAGCCATGACATTGCCCTTTACCCACTGTAGTGTGATCTCAGAGTTGGTATATTTAGCTAGTGGGTTTGTGGGAGGTGAAGCTCCCCACTTAGTTATGTTTGAAATTGCGTGTATGTGTCTTTGGTGCTAGCGATTTCTTTCCCAGGGAAAGAAATTGAGGTTTTTGAACGTTCATGGTTTAGTGCGGTCGGTGTTAAAAATGTCACTGAAGAGATGTTCGATGTAACACCTCTTCGAGATTTTAAAATAGACTATATATATATATATATATATATATATATATATATATATATATGTGTGTGTGTGTGTGTGTGTGTGTATACATATATATATATATATATATATATATATATATGTGTGTGTGTATATATATACATATATATCTATATATATATATATATATGTGTGTGTGTATTTATATATATATATATATATATATATATATATATATATATATATGTTGCTGTTGTCTTTCGGCTTTTCCCAGTTAGGGGTCACCACAGCGGAACTCCAGTCCGCTAATGATTGGCAGTAGATTTTTTTTACGTGCCGAGTTGCCAGCCCTGATGCACAACCTTCAATGAAGGTACGACCATTCACGCATGTCTCCATATATTATATACATACACATTAAAAATATAAAAGACAATATATACAGCATTCTAATTGGGTTCAGGCACCTAGGCAGTGAGAGATTTCCCTGTGGTACATTTGACTGAGGACACATGGCTGAACTGACATTCAGCTGCAGAGAAATATGGCTGTTTGCAAATTCCCTGTGGGCAAAGGGAAGCACACACTGCCATACTCACAGCTTTAATAACCAAATGCACAGTGGGAAAACATTGTCCATGGTCTCCAAGTGAACATGAGACAGCAGGCAATATGGCAGGTATCAGCAGCAGGCTGGCTAAAGGGCATGTCAGTGGCAGTAAAAATGCAGTGTACAATGGGCAGTGCCTTTATAATTGGAGTGTGTGGACCACTACCCCCTTCACAGTATCTAGGGAACATAGCACACATCTATATGTTGTATTTACGTAAGCATGTGCTGTACACTGAGCACAACACTCATTACTTCTTCTGCCGCCATGCATTTGGTTATTAAAGCTGTGAGTATGGCAGTGTGTGCTTCCCTTTGCCCACAGGGAATTTGCAAACAGCCATATTTCTCTGCAGTTGAATGTCATTTCAGCCATGTGTCCCCAGTCAAATGTACCACAGGGAAATGTCTCGCTGCCTAGGTGCCTGAATCCGGGTCAAGCCCCCCTGCACCTTGCACACCCCCCACTCTTTAAATATACCAACTCTGAGACCGCACTACAGTGCAGTAAGGGAAATCTTCACTTTACCACACTATAGTGCTGTCTTGGAGTTGGTATATTTAAAGAGCGGGGGATGTGGGGGCCATAGACCCCCATGTGGGGGGTGCAGGGGGGCTTGCCCCCCTGCCTACACTAGTCAAGTAAGTTCCTTTTTTTTATTATAAGTTCGATGTTTGAAACTTCTAACATTTAAATTCGATTATTTAACATTCGAAGTTTTCAAACTTTGAACATATAATATAGACCCTACTTTAAGGAAGTGATTTTTTCTTAATTGATGATTATATTGTAGCACGTGAGTATTTAAGTGATTGTGTTTTGCACTAGAATGACTCTGAAAAGCCCATTTGAATAAGGGTGAAAGTGCTTAGTCATATGTTTTTATGTATTTATTTATTCGAAATAAACATTGGAAGCTCCGTGATTTGCCGCTTGTAGTGGGTTTTGTTATTTTTCAGTTATAGTAGTTTAATTCGGCTATTAGCCTGTTAGTGTGGTCAATAGATTAGGAAAAAGTTTGGACAGATTGATAAAACCTATGATTGTTGGAAAAAAAGGGAAAGGAATTCAAGATTTATTATGGGTGTTTAGAGAGGTAGTAATCGACATTATAAATAAAAAAGTGGAAACTAAAGTATTGGTTGGAGATGTAAACAAAGCATTCTATAGAATACAATATGAGGAACTATGGAGAATATTAAGAGACTATAATGTAAGTGACAAAATAATAAAATTTATAAGATCAGTAAATGAGAATGTTTGTCTTTTCGGCTTTTTCCCAGTTAGGGGTCGCCACATCGGAACTCCGGTCTGCTAATGATTGGCAGTCGATTTTTTTTTTACGGTGCCGAGTTGCCATCCCGATGCCTAACCTTCAATGAAGGTACGCCCATTCACACATGTCTTTTGGAGGCCACTCGACCGCGGGGAGGACATGCAGACTCCACACAGAAGGCACTCCAGCCGAGAAGATCAGTATATGAGAATAATGTTATTAAAATAATGTAAAATGGATGGCAAAGTAAAGAAATTAAAATAGAGTGTGGGATAAGGCAAGGTTGTCCAACAAGCAGCATATCATTTGCATTAGTTATGAATGTGACTGTAAATGTATTGAACAGAGAACAGAAAATAGCAAGATATAGGATAATAGAGGAGATGTATGTCCCAGTTATTTTAACTTATGCAGACAATATAGTATTAATTACTAAAAATGAGGAATGGATGGAACAAGGAACTAGGAAATTAAATAATTACTTAAATATGCTTGGTCTAAGCATTAACAAGGATAAAAGTAAAGGAATTGGATTATTGCGAGTGTTAGAAGGTATTCACTTAAATGATGAAGATGTAGATATTGTAGGAATAACATTTGGGGTTAATATGAAAAAGGAAGCACAATGGGAAAGCCTGATAAAAAAGATGAGAGAAATATGATATTTTAGAGGTAATATAGATTAACCTCTAAGAAAAAGGTTTGTTTAATAAATTATATTCTGTTAGGTAAGATTGCCTATTTGGAAGTGCATGTATGATCCCACCTAAATATGAAAAAGAACTACTATTGATTAAATTTTCATTCATATGAGTATCAAGATTAAACTCTGTAAGGAGAGGAATTTTGTATGTGCAGGAAGAAGGAGGAGGATTAGGACTAATAAGTCTCATTGTACATGCAGCTTTATTGAATCTGTATTAAGTGTTGAAGGGACTGAAAGAAGAAAACAGTAACATAGTAAATGATATAGTAAAAATCAAATATAAAGATGTTTGGAAATGTTTAAGATCTGGGAAAAGATGGAAGCATAGTGTCAGTAATGAGATTAAAGAATATCAAAATAAAATATTATGGAAATGGTGAGTGTGGAAACAAAACAGAAAAGAATGGTATGAGAATGTAATGAGGGAATGTTGTTATATTTATCCATGGAAAAACTTAGGTAATGAAAAAAAGAAATGCTATCAAAATAAGGTTTAAATAGAGCAAAAAAATTATGAATCTAAAGATTTTTTGTGGAGGCTAATTATAAGCAAACTGCCTGTCAAAGCAAATATGCCATATAAAGGAATTCAGAGTTTGTAACCATTGTGGAGAGATTGAGATAACAGAACATGTTTTCTTAATTTGTATAAGAGTGAGAAAATTATGGGAAAAATATATGAAATTAATATATTATGAGATGCTTCTAAAATTGTAAAAGACATAAATATGAGCATGCTAGAATATGGATATTATGGTAACAAAAGAACAAAGGAAGTGAAAGAAATCGATAAAATGGTTTTGTGTATTGTGGATCATACTAAGTGAAACATTAAGTGAGATAAAATATAATGGGAAATGGATATTAGCAGAAATTTTGAAATATATACTTTTTGGTTGTGGAAAAAAAAGTGGATGGGGGATAATTGAAATATTGGAAACATATGAAGTTAAATGATGTAATGTAAGATGTAAGTAATTGTAAATAATGTAAATACTGTATATAACGTGTTATATTCAGTAAAGAACCCCTTTTCAATAGGTTCTGTGGGATCTTTTACATCCTTCTGAGCTACCAGCAACACAAACAAGGTCAGTTTAACACCTCATCCAAAAGATGACACATTCTGGAATGCACCATCCTCCTTAAGCTGCTCTGCAGTGCCAGCAATTCATACATCAGGTGTGGGAGTAGAACCTGCAGCCTTCTACATCAAAAGTGAGTTTGCTACCTGTTGTGCCTCTGATACTGATTGTGATGATTATAATAATAAAATTCTTTGTTTTCTGGACATTTGGTGCTGAGCATTTTGCATGTGAAGTGAGGTTTTATAGTTTGTTACCTTTTGTAACATCATTAGTGTTAAAGCCAATGCACTATAACGAAGTATTTGCTTATTTTGCAAAATTGTTGTATAATTTGGTTGTGTGAGAGAGGAAAGCACTGTCATTGAAGTTTGCAGATTGTTCTGGATAGCAGCCTTTAAATCCTAGAGATTGTTAACAGAGATGGTAAGGAGTAGGCAAATACAGACAAGTATAAATTGCTGATCAAAGGGGAACCGCCAATGATGGGGAGGGAGGGGAGTTATATGGGACACCAGTAAGTAAGAACTGCGAAATAGTGATAGCCGATTAATGTGCAAATTCTGGCTAAAAGACAGGATAAACTATTTCATTAAGTAAAAATAGACTATTATGAAATCTTCTTTACAGAAAAGTGAATATAAAATTGTTGACTTTAATGAAACTGACAGTTTGTAGCATGTGCTATTAATAGTATATGAGGAGAAACAGTACACTATCTCCTGTTAGCCACGAAAAAATAGTAGT
The DNA here is from genome assembly GCF_019279795.1 of Protopterus annectens. Classification (NCBI taxonomy): domain Eukaryota; kingdom Metazoa; phylum Chordata; order Ceratodontiformes; family Protopteridae; genus Protopterus; species Protopterus annectens. Next base: position 298,804,347 of record NC_056741.1, on the reverse strand, counting down.
GAACTGACTTGTGCAGAGCGCAGATAAAGAGTAGATACAGTCTGTATTAATCTTGAGGAAACGAGTAACTGCTATGTAAAACTAAAAGCTCATTCCTTCATATAACTGCAAAATCCATAGCACATCCAGTGGCTATTAAGATTAGCAGATCTATGGACAAAAATATATGCCTATCATGTGCACAGTATAATTCATAACTCCCCTTCACAATGGCAGCACATCAACTGAGATTTCAGTTTATAGGCCTACAGCCATTTTATCCCCCTTTCTAAACTACTTGAGAAAATATTCATAAACAATTAATTGAACATTTACTAAAAAATAATCACCTTCCTCCTACCTGGATTTCATGTTTACTATAGGACTTTATAAAACTTTCTGAACTCCTTATGTTTTACAAAAAATCAGGCTCACTTTGCCTACTGACTGCACTTAGATATATCTTAAGCCTCTGACATGACTTTCCTTCAGTTACTTCTATACAGAATGTCAAAGTTTTACCACAGTGTCCATACAAAACAATATAATTGTTTAAGAGCTATCTTTCAGACCAAAGTCAAAGTGTACATTGGCTGGACATATACTGTAACTTTCAGTCTGTACAAGTAGATGTCCCTTATGGGTCCATTCTTGGACCCTTGCTATTTAATATATTAATTGGTATGTACAGATGACATTGTGATCTGTAGTGAGAGTAGGGAACAGGTGGAGGAGACCCTGGAGATGTGGAGATATGCTCTAGAGAGAAGAGGAATGAAGGTCAGCAGGACTAAGACAGAATATATGTGTGTGAATGAGAGGGAGGATAGAGGAATGGTGAGGATGCAGGGAGTAGAGGTGGTGAATGTGGATGAGTTTAAATACTTGGGATCAACAGTTCAGAGTAATGGTGAGTGTGGAAGAGAGGTGAAGAAGAGAGTACAGGCAGGATGGAGTGGGTGGAGAAGAGTGTCAGGAGTGATTTGTGACAGACGAGTACCAGTAAGAGTGAAAGGGAAGGTCTACAAGAGGGTAGTGAGACCAGCTATGTTATATGGGTTGGAGACAGTGGCATTGACAAAAAGGCAGGAGTCAGAGCTGGACGTGGCAGAGTTAAAGATGTTAAGATTTACAGTGGGTGTGATGAGGGTGGACAGGATTAAGAATAAGTATAAGAGAGGGTCAGCCCAGGTTGGAAGGTTTGGAGACAAAGTCAGGGAGGCAAGATTACGTTGGTTTAGACACGTGCTGAGGAGGGATGCAGAGTATATTGGGAAAAAGATGCTAAGGATGAAGCTGCCAGGTAAGAGGAAAAGAGGAAGGCCTAAGATAAGGTTTATGGATGTGGTGAGAGAGAACATGCAGGTGGTTGATGTGACAGAGCAAGATGCAGAGGACAGAAAGAAATGGAAACAGGTGATCTGCTGTGGCAATCCCTAATGGGCGCAGCCAGAAGAAGAAGAAGAAGAAGAAGAAGAAGAATGGTATGTACAACACAGTTTTAGTACCACAGACTGTACTAATCTAATATGCTGATGTTGAGATGGTACTATGATCACCTCCTACACTGGCACAACTACACAACTCTAGCTTCCTTTAACAATTAAGAAAGTGGCTTGCATATTCCAAATTAACTTGGAATTCACAAAAACAAAACTAACTGCATTCACCTCTGGAACTGCCAGACCCAATATTCTAGTATCAAAATGCCATACGTAATCAAAACTACTATTGATCAGTCATCCATGCCAAACTCCTAGAGAGTTTAAGATTAATAAGAAACTGAAATATGATCAGTATGTAAATATGCTACATAAAAACTAATAATAAATTAGGAATTCCCTATAAAATAAAACCTTATCTAAATGAGCAAACAATGCAAACAGCTAACACTATCCTTTTTCACACCCATCTTTATGTATCTGCACACTTTACAAATCTGCAGTAATCAGTCTTTAGTATGCTTGAACAGTGCTATCACAAAATGTTCATGTTTGTAGCCAAGTGTCCTAACCAAACACATTACTGCCATACATTAAAAAAGTAAACTGGATAGAATTTAAACACTTCCTTAACTGGTCCTAAATAAAAATAATAAACCTAACAAAAACCTAGGGAGACTGTTCAGATCAACTAATCAATACCCACTGCATACAAATCAAATGATCATTTTTGTGATTATTCTGTTTAGTCTAAGTATGATGGAACACACTACCTTCAAAACTAAGACTATAACGCAACAGTAAATTATTCTTTAGTCGCTTTATTGTACTCAAAACTGGAGCTGCTTCCCTTGTAAAACCTTCCCCTGGATTCACTATCCTTCTGTGCAAGAATTAGCTTAGTCCTGCATGGAAGCAGACATTTAGGAACAGGACAGCAGCACGCCATGCAAATTAATGAAGGCGCACTGCCTGAGCTCTTAATTTTACATGGAGCATGTAAGAGTGCAGGGGGCATGTCTGAGAGCAGAGCTCTCAGAATATACACGCCCGTGCAATGAAGAACAGCAGAAAAGCCATAAAAGAATAAGAGAGACCACTCATAGGTGTATGCATACCCCCAACAACACCCCCTCATGTGTACAAGAGTAATAGTTAAAACAACAAATATAAAGATATTTAATTTTTTTTTTATGAAACAGATTGAATTTAACCGTAGGTGCGTGGGTTTGCCCATCGCTTAGCTATGGTTAATGCAGCTTAAATGGCAGAAGAGGATAAAAAGCAAGAAATATGCAAATGAAACAAGATAGCAATAGTGTAGTGGGCAGAGCATTCGCCTTACGAGCAGTCATTTCTGGTTTGAATCCACTGCAGTACATTTCATTTTCCATGTCAAATCACTTTATGACCAATATGTTTAGTTGCATAACCTACTAAATAATATATATTTGTGAAGTGGAGTACTGCATTAAATGCAGATGTGAGGTGTCAGTGTCATAATGTTGCGAAGTCCACAGATAATCACACGTGCCCCATACAGTATATGTACACAGGAATCAGGGATACAAATAGAAGGTAAAATGTGTAATGAATGATAACTCATTTTTTACCAGAAAGGCTCATCCAGACTCTGCTACACTTTGCTGTGAAGGAAAGGTTAGTTTGCTTTTATTTTTTGTATTACTTTTCTATATTTTGAATACTGTAGTTTGTTTTCTTTACCTTGTGTTTTGCTTGCATTCTGTTTTAATAGCATATTAAAACTTCAAAAGAGACCACAGCTCTCTCTGTTCTGAGTCAGGCAGAATTTTTTCCCGCCCTCCCACTCATTTTAGTTGTCTTGTTAAATACCACTGTCTTTCTAGTTACCCACCTCTTATGTTAATCTGACCATATATCTCATTTCTCTCTACTTTCACTGGCTTATGTGAGTAATCACAAAATCATCATTTTTGAAATCCCACCCCTTCAATTATTTAAATTTATTAGCCATCCTACAGTATTTCATAGTACCAAAATACAAAAGTGCCCACCCCTTTCAATCCATCTTGCTGTTTTAAAAATAGTAACTCTCCACTAAACCTTAACTTTTTAAACAGGTAAAACTCAAGTTACCTACTTTCACATCTAACTTCTCTAGTGCACACTGCAGAGTGCATTCTTTTCAATCTTACCTTTAAGCATCCCTGTGACTAGCACTTTCTCTAATACCTGCTGGAAAGCACTAGGAAGCCTTAAACTCATACAAACACTGAACTCTCCTTGTTAACAAGGAGAAATTAATAGCAGGCACTAAACAGCCTATAATTGCAAAGTACCTTGCTAAGGAAACAGCTCCTATACTTTACAAAGAAAAAAAGCCCCAAACCAGGCATGTCCAAGGGTCAGCTTCCGGTGATTTCTCCTGTCCACCTGGTGAATCTGGGCATACTGGGGCAATGCAGCAATTGCCTCATGTACACAGACAACCCTCTCCTCCTACCACCCAACACTACAACCTGTGAGAGATGCACTTACATAGCCCAAAGGGAAGCAAAGCTCTCTCCACCCAAGATTGTGCTAAACAGTCAAGAGGAGAAGGTTAACACCCACACTACACCTCAAGCAACACATAGCCCTTCTAAACCCACACCACCAACACCCACATATAGCAACACTAAATCCACATATGCAGAGGACCTTAACTGTAACCTGCCCAAGCAACAAAGACCTCTGAAGCTGAAACGCAAACAAACACCAATCACAACCAATGTGTCACATAGTTCACAACACCAGTGTGCCACCCAGCAACAGCCCCTAAGGCAAGACAATGTACCTAACACTTTAGTCATAGGTGACTCTATAGTCCGCACACTGATGTCCCTCTCACCAGGTTGAATAAGGAGAAAATTACAGTCAGCTGCCTGTCGGGTGCCAGGATCCGCCACATAACGCATGCACTCAAGTCACTCCACAACAAGTACAAATATGACTCTGTCATTGTCCATGTTGGAGTGAATGACTTGAGACGCACCTCCCTGGACTACATGAAAAGAGACATGGAAGAGCTCTTGGATCATGTGGCCCAGGCAGGTATGACCCTAGCCCTGAGTAGCATCCTGCCTTCGCCCAGAATGATACCACAATATAAGGATAAAATGATTGACTTCAACAATTGGCTAAGCTTATGGTGTCATTCAAAGGGGATCCAGTATCTGTCTGCCTGGGATGACATGATTGACAGACCACGAGGCTTTGCCAGAGATGGTCTGCACCTGTCGCCCCTGGGATTCAGGTTACTGGCTAAGGCTCTTGCCACCCCTATAGTGCCTTTTTTAGGCAAACTTCAAAGGACAAAACCACCACCGTAACAGGTACAAGCATGCAAAATCTGAAGGTAATGCTACTCAATGCTAGAAGTCTAAACCTCAAAATGCACTCTCTCGAGGCACTCCTAAAAATGGAGAACATCGATATCTGTGCAGTAACTGAGACCTGGTTCAAGGCTCCAGAGAGCACCCCTGCAATACCAGGCTACAACTCTTACCACACTTTTCGCCACCAAACCAGGACCGAAACACTAAAGGTGGAGGAGTGTCAATATTCACCAAGGATATTCACACCACCAGGCTAGTTGGCCAACACAATGTGTCTGAAATTCTCCAAGTGCAACTAACACTAGGTAAGACTGCAATCCAAATTGTAGCTTGCTACAGATCCCCCACCATACCCCAAGATTCTCACTACACCTTTCTAAACATACTGGAAAATATTAAGATAGAACCAAACACCCTAATACTGGGTGATTTTAACTACCCTGCCATTAACTGGGAAAACTACTCATGTCCCAACACCTTTGCGCAACGGTTCTTGGAATTCATAAATTCCAACGCCCTGGATCAACTAATACATAGTCCTACCAGGGGCTCCAATATCCTAGACCTGGTCATTACCAACATGGGAAATCAATGTTCCATACCTATGGTCACCCCCTCCTTAGTCAGGTCTGACCATAAGCTAATCACCCTTAACATCCACATCCCACCCCCACCCCCCAGTAAAGAAACCACCATAAAAAACTTCTCCAAAGCCAACTTCATGCTACTCAAGTCAGAAGTGACAAACTTCATGATACCCATGCAGACGGGAACTGAAACTGCTGAATCCTACACTAAGGCACTGTACGAGCACATCCACTCATGCATGAATCGTGCCATCCCAAATAGAACCAAAATGCTCTCATCCAAAACAAGGAAGCCAATCTGGTGGTCCCCTGCCATAAACAAACTTTATAACAAAAGGAAGAAACTTTTGCAGAAAAGAGGAAAATCCCAGGATGCAAAAAACTCCCTTACTAGCCTCAGTAAGAAACTGAGATGCCTCATAAAATCCTCCAAAGCTAGTTACGAAAATAAAATTGCCAAAGATTCCAAAGACAACCACAAAGCATTCTATAACTATGTCAAAAATCTAAATGGCAATGCTCAGATCTGCTCTGAGCTAAAACAGAATGGCATTAAATATACTGATCCAAAGGATATTGCCAATATCCTGGCAGATCGATTCAGTGCCAACTTCACCCCCTCTCACCCCCTAAATGGCCCATCTCAATACCGGAAGATTGCCAAATTCCAGTAATAATGGCCACACAGGTACAAAACGCACTCTCTAAAGCCAGGAATACAGCATCCATGGGACCAGATGACATCCCGGGCTGTGTACTACATGAACTACAATATGAACTGGCACCTCACCTAAGTGTCATGTTTAATCATAGCCTCACCTCAGGTTTCATGCCCACTGAGTGGCGCAGAGCTACAGTTATCCCAATCCACAAGGGGGGATCCACCTTGGATCCCGGAAACTACCGTCCCATCAGTCTGACAAGCCTTATCTGCAAGGCCATGGAGCGTATTATCATGGAACTTATAAACAAAGACATTGGCAACCTTTAAACACTGGACCCCACCCAGTTTGGGTTTGTGAAGGGCCGATCTTGTCTCCTGAACCTGATTAACTTCTTTGAATCAGTCTCCAGAGCCATGGACAAGGGTAAGGTGGTCCACACAGCCTATCTAGACCTTGCCAAGGCCTTTGACACCATCCCCCACTCTGGAATCATAGATAAACTTACTAAGTTGGGCATTAATCCCTATGTCACCCAATGGGTTGCTAAATGGCTTACTGATAGAACCCACACTATAAAAGTAGCTGACTCCAAATCCAGCCCCAGACAAGTGACAAGTGGAGTACCTCAAGGTTTAGTCCTGGGGCCGCTCTTGTTTGGCATCTACTTCTCTGAAGTACAGGTCAACACTAAGGGACTCTGGCTAACAAAGTTTGCAGATGACTGGAAACTGGGAGCCATTATTGAATCCCCAAATGATGTGGATACTCTACAAAAGGGCCTTACAGAAACAGATGCTTGGTGCCAGAGCCATGGGCTCAAGCTCAATGCCAAGAAATGTATTGTTATCCCCTTTGGGAAAAACATGTATCCATGAATTACCATATAGGTGGCAGTACACTAAACACAGAAAGTGTGATAAGAGACTTAGGGACACAGGTGGACAGTGGTCTCACCTTCGATAACCACATCAGCACAACAGTCAGGAAATCCTTCTATGTGGCACACCTCATCACGAAGGGCTTTTCATCCAGAAAAAAGGAGGTCATTGTCCCACTGTACTCATCCCTCATTAGACCCATTATAGAATACAACGCCCCATTTGGTATGTACCTCTCAAGACATCTGCAACAACTGGAAAGGCCTCAGAAATACCTCACTAAAAGAATCAAAGGCCTAAAGCAGATGCCCCACGCTGACCGCCTTAAAAAACTCCAGCTATACTCTGTCGCATATCGTCTACTCAGAGGCGATCTCTGCTTAACATACAAGGCCATGTCAAACCCAGAGCTGTTGGACATGCTACACTTAAAGAAATCCCAATCCGTCAGAGCTACACGCCCAGGGATCTAAACCTTGTCATCACAATAAACAAAACATGCTGGAGGGATAGGTTCCTGACCCAGAGACTCCCCAGACTCTGGAATAGATTGCCCATACATATCAAGCAGAGTGCCTCTTTGGACCTCTTCAAAAGGAACCTTGACGACTGGATGGGAGAAAGGAAATTCACCCCAGGGATCACGTCAGTCGCCCTGCTAGACAGGGGTCCAGGAAAGTAAATAATGTGGGAAGAAATAGCCAGGGAATTGTTATGGCTAGGCTTGTATAGGCCCTAGGGCTGATAGCCTAGTACCAACCTATGAACCTATGAACCTATGAACTCCATACAGCTTCTAAATCCCCCACCTGCCCAAGAGCCATTAGACATTACTGTCTAAAGTAGTGCAGTGGTAAGCGGGAGTAAGCACTAGTAAGCAAGTGTAAGCACTATTAAGCAGTTGTAAGTGGGAGTAAGCATATTTAAGAAGTAGTAAGTGAGTTTAAGCCCGTTTGCACGGGGGTAAGCAATGCGCACACAGGTTATGCAATATTGAAGCTAACTCTCTGTAAGCATATTTAACCGGAGGTTAGCATTGCTTACCCTCATGCAAACCCACGAAATCCGCTTACTATTGCTTAAGAGTGCCTTAATCACACGAGTCTATATTAGAACATCGAAGTTTCAAAACTTCGAATGTTCTAATATCGAACCCTATTCAGTGAAAGCTGAAAACATCGAACATACAGAACAGCAAATGTTTTCCTAGGGAAAAAAATCACTGTTTCAAAACACATACACACAACACAAGCACACCAAACAAACAGCAATCCACACACATACACCTAAAATCTTACACCTAACCCTACACTAAACTATACACACACCACTAACTATCCACTTACCTTAACCTAAACCCTAACCCTAAGGTCCATCACTATCGCACACTCACCTCACCCATGCCCTAACCCTAACTCACCTACCCCGCCTTAACCCTCATGTCCACACAATCGCACACTTACCAGACCCGTGCCCTAACCCTAACTCACCTAACCTGCCCTAACCCTCACATCCACACAATTGCACACATACCTAACCCACGCCCTAACCCTCACTACCCTAACCCGCACTCAATCGCACACTTACCTGAACCTGACCCATAACTTTCCACCACAGCACTGAAAATACTGAAGCAACAGAAATGGACAACTGAATTCTTTCCCTAGGAAAAAATTTGGTTTTCTGTTGCTTCGATATTTTCAACTTTTGCTGAATAGGGTTCGATATTAGAACATTCGAAGTTTTGAAACTTAGATGTTTTAATATAGACCCAGTCACTCTGTATGCAACAGCCTCTGTTCTGGCCAGAAACAAAATAAACAGCCTTTGCAGGTCTTGAACCCAGGACCCTGTATACTATAGTCAAATTAGCTAACCACTAAGCCATCACAGCAATATATACCCTTGAGGTATCACCAAACAAATCCTCACTATAGGAAAATCAAACTGAACATGTTGTATAACTTACTACATAACATGTTGTATAACTTACTACGTAACATAAATATGTGAAATGGAGTACTGCAGTAAGCCCAGATGTGAGGTGTCATTGTAATAAAGTGTTGAAGTCCCCTAATAAACACAAGGACTCCATGCAGTATACATACACATGAATCATGGATACCAGACACATATATAACATGTAATGAATAATAAATCAATGCCAAAAAGCAAATATAATGCAAATTAAATATTAAGCAACGCTAAGCATTGCACAGCCCAGCTTAGTAGGTATAAGCAATGTGTAGGCTGGCTAACTCAATTTGCCCATTGGTATACCCTTTTAAACAATGCCAACCTTAGATAAGCTGGTTTTCCCATAGCTTAGCCTTTTCAAAACCATCCAATCACGGCAAAGTGCGGGAAATCGGCCTTATTTAAACCCAACAGACAGGAATACATCTCATAACTGGTTGTAGCTCCCCTTGCAGGCATTATGTCTGGAATGGGAGAGGGTGTGCGCTTTTGGCCACAGCACTGGGGCATCCAGGAGTCCAGAGTCATGGCAGGACTCCTTGTGAAAGACCATGAGCAGAGACTGCTGCAGGGCCAGTACCAGGGTTCCCAATGTAAAGCGGAAGCCTGGGGCCATCTCGCCCGTGACCTCACCAGTGCCACTGGCATACCACAAACTGGTGAGCAGGTCAGGCATCACTATGCCGACCTAAAGCGGCAAAAGGGGTTTCTCTTGGATCAGTGGATCCAAGAGGCTGGAAGGACAGGGGAGGTCCCAGCTGTGTGTAAGTATCACTCCACTACCTGTTTAATAATTGCCAGCTCATGTATATTATGGATAGGTATGGCTAAATATTCATCTTATGTCCTTTACAGTGTCAACAGAATGGGCTGCGAACCAGGAGGCCCATGGATGTGGCTTGGAGCGGTTGCAAAGCGAGGCAGGTTAGTAATACTCTTACATGTGCTGTCATAGGAAATAAATCTAAAAGTATTAGTAAGTTAAGTTAATTGCCTGTATAAAACCTGTACACCTGTGTTGTGTAAGGCAAGTACTGCATACACCAGAGAATAGGTCAGGAAGAGTCTCATATAGGTTGTATGTAAATAAAAGCATAATAGCCTGACAAGAAAGGTCTAACTGTTGGACTGCATGTGTTTACTCTGGTATCATATGGTAATGTAGATTTGCAATCACTTAATAGTACTGTTGCATTAATCACTGTTACCCACACTGTGCAACATAAATAAAATGTATAGGAATGTCTGTATATGACTGGTGTAATCCCAAGAGGTCATATAGTACAACTGAGAGAGACATAGACAGAAAACAGTGAAAGACAGACAACAAAATCCAAATAGCACATGCAACTGCGATGCGAACTGTTGTAGGTTTAGCACACCCAGCCATGGTTCGATTCCTGGGAGTGGTAGTAGTCTGCATACAGAATCATACCCCACAACTGTACAGATATGTCCAGAATGTCCAGTAAATTGGCCCATATCTGCTGTCTGTCCCCCTGGGAATCAGTGGGATGATCCAAGACATATAGGCAGCAAACAAGAAATACAACTGATTGTCACACATCTGTAAGAACAAACCTGTCACTCTAGCAACTCCCCAAACTGTTATGAGAGTAATAATCTAAGTATGTCCCATCTACACCCCCATGTTGTCAAGCTGTGACCAGAGTGTGTACAGTAACAGAGTGAGATGTATGTGCATAATACTAATGTGGAATCTGGTAATTTGTGTGGCAACATTCAGGTAGTGCTAACAAACATTGTTCCCATAGGTCGTCAGATACAAACACTGTGCCCAGAAATAAAAGATTGATACCCTGTACTGGTACTGTTTACTTTGGTATTGTATGGCATTGTTATTGTTGCAGTTGCTCTGAATAATAAGGTATTACTCATCACTGTCACCCACACTGTGCTACATAATATAACAGTCTGGGAAATCCTGTATAAGAGTGTTGTAATACAAGGTCAGAATGTAAAACCACAGGAAAATTATAGACAGAAATCAGATAAGAGATATACAGCATTATCTATATTGTACTCACAACTGTGATGGACAGTGTTTTAGTTTTAGTGGACACAGCCATGATCCGAATCCTGGGAGTGGAAGTAGGCTGCATATAGAATCATACCCCACAACTGTACAGATATGCCCAGAATGTCCAGTATATTGGCCCTTATCTGCTGTCTGTCACCCTGTCCCCCTGGGAAATCAGTGGGATGATCCCAGATGTTTAGGCAGCAAATAGGAAATACAATTCATTGTCACACATCTATAAAAACAAACCTGTCACACTAGCAACTCCCCAAACTGTTATGAGAGTAATAAGCCAAGTATGTCCTATCTACACCCCCATGTTGTCAAGCTGTGACCAGAGTGCGTACAGTAACAGTGAGATGTATGTGCATAATCCTAATGTGGAATCTGATAATTTGCTTGCCAACATTCAGGTGGTGCTAACAAACATTGCTCCTACAGGACCATCAGATATGAACACTGTGCCCAGAAATAAAAGATTGATACCTTGTACTGGTACTGTTTACTTTGGTATTGTATGCCATTGTTATTGTTGCAGTTCTGAATAATAAGGTATTACTCATCACTGTCACCCACACTGTGCTACATAATATAACTGTCTAGGAAATCCTGTATAAGAGTGTTGTAAGTCACTAAAGGTTTAAGAGGGCAATAGTCTAAACATGTCCCGGTTCACCTGCATGTGGTTAAGACATGGCCAGAGTCTGTGCAAAAAGAGATGGACAGGTATGTGCATAACATCAATCTGGAATCTGGGAGTATGTGAAGAAATAGTTAGTGTTAACAAACAATTCCTCCACAAGTATACCAGGTAAGAGGTGTATACTGCAGGTAAAACAAGTTCATGTATATAGTTGTCAACAGCCATACCACTGTCCAAACTAAGGCAATAGGATAGTGTACCAATACTTGTAAGGTACAGATCACAGCACTGACTAGGAAAGTAATGCGAACTACAGGAATATACTAGTTGTTAATTGACATCTTTCTCTCCCCCCACCATATCTGCAACAATAAACTAAATATCCAACTCAATTGGTACGTGCTGACTTAACTGTAATGTTGGAACATATGTTTTGTTGTTTGATAATTATTTAAATCTGTTTCTATTCATGTGCTATGTTGAAATACTCCAACATTAGTGGTGTGGTGCCATTAATGTACCTGCATGCTGTTGTAATTACCACTGTGGTCTCATATATGTATGTGTTCTGTTTGCTATGCAACTGTCCCATATCTCGTATCTGGGTTAATGGGAATATCTATGCATGCTGTTATACCTAATCCTGGAATGTGTTGACTATTACTAACCCACACATGTTGATAAAACATAAACACCATAGCACGTATGGTAATGCTGGTCCCAGCGGACCCACCTGTCCCACCTCAGCTGGCCATGGCACTGGGCACCAGAGCGTCTGGGGTCCAATCCAGGAACTCCTTGTCCATTGGTCCTGCACCACCTTTGGGTGGAACTGCCTCAGGGGATGGGGCTCACCCCCCTGGGAGAGGGTGTGGACAGGAACCTGTCACCTGTCGACAGGTCTGGGTCGTGGTGCATAGTGAGCTCAACCATGAGTTTGGAGATCTGCTACTCCAGCACGAGGGCCACGTGTCATGACTAGAGGGTCAGCCTGGGTCTCCGACTTAGCCCCCAGCACAGCCACCTTTGGGGCTGTGAAGGTGCAGTGGTGACTGCCAATGGGAGGGGACCTCAGTCCCACTGTTTCTACTAGGGGGCTCACGGGCTTCTGATTTCCCAACACCCCTTCCCATCAAGGTGTTTACCTCCCACATGTGTCATATACATCCCCTCTATGCATCTTGTTTGTCTTGTCTGTTAACCTACCCAACCTAACTCCCAAAATATACCTACTTTCCCTCCCCAACATCTCACTCTCACCTGAAAAAAAAAATAAGGGCAATCTGTTCAAAAAAATCTCGCCCCATACATAGCTGTCCATTTTGCACACATGTCCACTGGACACATGTAATCAGGTCTAA